>NC_036855.1:6070288-6071157 GCF_002910315.2 Salvelinus sp. IW2-2015
GAGGACCTGAACGGACGAATGAGGTCAGGGTCCAGTATGCTCCTTGCAGGAACCCGCAGGAGCGCCTCCTCCGCGGGACCGTAGCCTTCCCAGTCCACCACATATGCCAAGGGACCGCTGCACCGGGCGGGGCGAATCCAGTATCCGATTTGACGGTTTATAAGCCGACTGGCCTCCCGTGATACTCCAGTGTTTAATTGCTATATTGTAATTACTTCGCCACCATGGCCTATTTATTGCCTTAACTCCCTTTATCTTACCTCATTTGCACTCACTGTATATAGACTTTTTGTTTATTTTTTTTCTACTGTATTACTGACTGTATGTTTTGTTTATTCCATGTGTAACTGTTGTTGTATATGTCGAACTGCTATGCTTTATCTTGGGCAGGTCGCAGTTGCAAATGAGAACTTGTTCTCAACTAGCCTACCTGGTTAAATAAAGGTTAAATTAAAAAATAAATAAAAAGATGCAGACACAGGAGGTGGATAGTACGAGTCTCAGAGTTTATTATAGTTCAAGGGGCAGGAAAAAGGTAAGTCAAGACAGGCAAAGAGTTGTTATCCAAATCATAGTCAAGCAGGTACAGAATGGCAGGCAGGATCAGGGTCAGGACAGGCAGAAGCACAGGAAACATGGGAACACGCTGGTAGGACTTGACGGGACAAGACGAACTGGCAACAGATAAATAGAAAACACAGCTATAAATACACAAGGGATAATGTGGTGAGATGGGAGACACCTGTTGGGGGGCGSAGACAAGCACAAAGGCAGGTGAAWCAGATCAGGGTGTGACACTGTGTGTGTGTATTTCAGTTTGTGTGTATGTGTGTGTGTTTCAGTGTATGCATGTGTGTGTGTTTCAGTGT
>NC_036855.1:6073589-6074821 GCF_002910315.2 Salvelinus sp. IW2-2015
GTGTATGTATGTGTGTGTGTTTCAGTGTGTGTCTGTGTGTGTGTTTCAGTGTGTGTCTGTGTGTTTGTTTCAATATGTGTCTGTGTGTGTGTTTCAGTGTGTGTCTGTGTGTGTGTTTCAGTGTATGTATGTGTGTTTCAGTGTATGTATGTGTGTGTGTTTCAGTGTATGTGTATCTGTGTGTCTGTGTTTGTAGGCCAACACATTGTATACTGTATTCGACCACCCATTGTCTCCATTTCCACACAGCAAAAAAACTAACAAATCAAATCTGTTCCTAAATGTGACACGTGTGCAGCTTGAGCTTGGCGCCTGGCTGAGCACAACTTGTTTGAATGTCATATTTATCCCAGTGTTTTGTATTTTGTCAGAAAATGTACTTCCTCAGAGTTTTCAGCAGAGCCGAGCATATGGCCGGCRCTCTCTGGAGATGACAGCCTATCGGAGCGGGAGCTCGCCGATGCCRCTGCCCTGCTCTGGCGGCAGATGCTCCGGGCTTCTCCGCGATTAAGTGGAGATCATCACTGTTTTCTTTGAGCACCGCTGTGCCTTGTAGTCTGAAGTGTTCTGCTAATCACTGCCTGCCTTCCTCCAAGCTGCCAACGCGCTCATTAAGTTGGAATCTCCCACTTGCCACTTGCTCTACTCGCATGAGAGCACCTCGCCACCTTTTCTGCCTGAGCGGAAGGCTTTGTTGTTGCCTATGTTTACCAGAGAAACGTTGCAAGAGGAAAATGGAGAAAAATCTGTATGTTTGCTTTATTTGCCCCCCTCTGTCTTTTTTCCTGCAGTGTTGAGTGCAGTAAGTGTTGGTTGTTGTGTTTGCTACTGACTATGCTTGCTCTTGTGTGTCTGTGTGTGTGCTAGTCGCTGTGTGTGTGTGTTCTAGTTGGTGTGTGTGATATGGAGAGAGAGCTCCTGAAGCGCTGAATGCTGTATGGGCCTCGGAGGGAAGAGAAGGCCTTTCTACACTCATCTGTTCAGCTTTTGGAGCGCCTCCTTCCTGCACTTTATTAACACCGCTAGTTACAGTCAGCAGTTAAATGTCAAACGTCTCTTCATAGAGGCTCAGAGAGAATTGTTCCTCTGCTGTGCAGCATGTTTGCTGTGTGTGGTTGGGCATAGTTTTTTTATATGCAATATTTGTTTATGCAGGATGCAGGTACACATTCCCACTTTGGTCACAGGAACATATGAGAAATTGATAATGTCTTCCCTCAGTTATAATAAGG
>NC_036855.1:6077769-6111827 GCF_002910315.2 Salvelinus sp. IW2-2015
TTAGGCGCCCTCTCCCCACCTCCTCTCTTCTCGTGGGTCTCTCTCTCTCGGTGCGTCGGGGTCGTTCTCTCTCTCCTTCCTTCTCGTCTCTCTCTCTTCTCTCTCTTCGCTCTTCTCTCTCCCTGCTCTCTCTCTCTCGCTCTTCTCTCTCTCGCCTCTGCTCTCTCCTTCTCTGCTCTCTCTCTCTCTCTCTCTCTGCTCGTATCTCTCTCTCTCTCCATCTCTCTCTCCCATTCCTCTCCTGCGTTCTCTCTCTCCCTGCGGTTTTCTCTTCTCCTCGCTACAGTTAGCTCTCTCTACTCTCTCTTGCTCCATCTTCTGTACTCGCTGTTCTCTCTCCCCTACAGTAAGCTCTCTCTCTGCCCACGCTGCCTCTCTCTACCTCTCCCTGGTGTTTTTCTCTCTCCTCTACAGTAGCTTCTCTCTCCGCCAACCTGCCTCTCTCTACCTCTCCCTGGTTTTCTCTCTCTCCTCCTACAGTAGCTCTCTCTCCCCACCTGCCTCTCTCTACCTCTCCCTTGTTTTCTCTCTCTCCTCCTACAGTAGCTCTCTCTCCCCACCTATCTCTCTCTCTCCCTCTCCCTTGTTTTCTCTCTCTCTAACACACACACATTTTTGTGGTGGTATCTGTCCCAGTGGTGCTTGACAGAAGCCCTGATTGGTGCCAGTTCCCTCTTTTTGAATATGCAGATATCCTTTATTGAAAACTGGCCCGTTCAGTGCATGTTACTGCCAAAATAGCATTTGTTCCTCTCAATCAATTATAATGAAATTGGTTTGCATTGTCGGTTGAGGTTGTTTTGTGACTTGTTGAAGTGGATTTTAAATTAGATTGACTCGGATGGGGGGTATGGGAGTAGATTGACAGCTGGCTTCACAATTTGTACACCCAGATGTCAGATACAGTATATTAATAAAGACTAAATCGTTTTTATTATATTTAAATTTTATTTGGTGTATCAGTTGTATTTCATCCTCACTTTTGGCATGATCTAAACCTAATGAATTGTGTTTCACATGCTCGTGGCAGGGGATGTGTAGTGCTTGAAGGAAGAAATTCCTTGTCAAGACCAGCCATTGGAAAATAAGTCAGTTTGATTTCAAACTTACACTAACGGGTGTGGGTAGCAGAAGCGCTCGGCATGCTTCGGTAGTGGTGCGTTTGAGTCGAACACTGACCACCGGTGTGCCAGTACTGTAGTCCTCATTTGAGCTCCCTCACAAGACCTGCCGGTGGAGGTGGAGCCACCTCACTCAGACTGACACTGCAGCCTATGACGAACACAAGCCTGGCTCTGGACCCTCCCACTGGGCTGGGGTGGGAGGGAGAGGGCAGGAGAGGAGAGGCCTGGCAGGCAGACAGGCATTCAGGTGATCAGCCATATACCGTATACTTATTTAACTGTCACTAAACAGAAAGGCAGTATAGTGGGGAAGTGGGACCCAAACTATCTATCTCCCCATGAGGAGCTAAGATAAACCATTGTTCCTCCCTGTTCAGATCCTCTCAAGCTTGGCCTCTGGTGTGTAACTTGTGGGGGGTCATGACCCCCTCAATGACATGAGAGCTGGACACTCTAGGAGCTCAGATGCACCATTAGATGCAAAAACTTGATGTCACTAGTCACTTTAAATAATGCCACTTTAATGTTTACATATCCTACATTACTTATCTCATATGTATATACTGTATTTTATACCATCTATTGCATCTTGCCTATGCTGCATGGCCATTGCGCATCCATATATTTATATGTACATATTGTTATTTCATCCCCTTGTGTGTGTAAGGTAGACGTTGTGAATTTGTTAGATCACTTGTTAGATATTACTGCACTGTCAGAACTAGAAGCACAAGCATTTCGCTACACTCGCCTAACATCTGCTAACCATGTGTATGTGACCAATAAAATGATATTTGATTTGATTTGGTTTGCGGAGGGAAAAAAAGGTTGAGCAAGGCTTCTAAGGAGGATGCCGATATCTCCTCTTCTTTCTCTCTCCTCTCTCTTCTTAACAAACCATCAAATCTGTCAGTTAACTTGGAACAAATAAAATACTACAGTCAAATTAAACATGGTAAATTCATAATCACTAATAAGAATGATATAGAAAAGGATGTTTTTTCAAGTGGATTTTTTTTGCGAAGTGATGAAATGCGCATTTCAGATAATATATTGGAGACTTTGGTAGTATTATAAACCTTTTAGCTGTGAGCAGCAATGAACGGGATTCACAGGATGACAGAAAGGACAAAAGATCAGTTGGATAACAAATCAAGCACTCTATCATGAAGGAACTATCTTCCTTTATGTGCAATCAATGAAAGCATTACCCTGTTTATCTCTCAATACCACAAGGTTGATGTAAGTGGAGTTACGTCTAGTGGTGTAGATTGGCTATTTTTGAATGCAGCAGGTAATCATTCTTAAAGTCATTACTTAATGTGGTATTTCACAAACTCAGTCCTGGGGACCCAAAGTGGTGCACATTTAGGTTTTTGTCGATTCAAATAATGATGAGTTGATTATTTGAATCAGCTATGTACTGCTAGGGTAAAAATACAATTGTGCACCCCTTGGGGTCCCCAGGACTGAGTTTGAGAAACGCTGACTTATTGTATTGAGCTTATATACTAATTCTGGGGTAAATTTGGTTTATGGTTTATGTTAAGATTAGTGAAATATTTTCAGAATTAGTGTAATGGTATATTGCGGTCATCTTTGAATTGTGGGACTTTATTCTGTTGAAATCTTTTGGGGTAAATTATTTAAATCTCAGTTGGTACACTCCACATTAGTGTTCAAAAAAGACTTCTATACACTCTCACAGCTGTAACATGCTGACTGTGCAAGCGGCAGGACTTCCAGTTTGTAATTTCCATGAAAAAAATATCCAAATTTCACAAAAATTTCAGACCACATGATAGGGAATGGAATTATACAGATCTACTAATCATGATATTTTACATTGTTTATTTGCATACTTTGTATCTAATAATGAGGCTATATACCGAGTACCAGTACTGAGTCAATGTGTGTGTGTGTGTGTGTGTGTGTGGAGGGGGGAGGGGTTTACAGGTTAGTCAAGGTAATTGAGGTAATGTACATGTAGGTAGGGGTAAAGTAACTATGCATTGCTAATAAGCAGCAAGTAGCTGCAGCATAAAAAAGAGGGGGTCAATGCAAATAGTCCTGGTAGCCATTTAGTCCTGGTAGCCATTTAGTCCTGGTAGCCAACTGTTCAGCAGTCTTATGGCTTGGGGGTAGAAGCTGTTAAGGAGTCTTATGAAACTAGACTTCGGTACCACTTGCTGTGCGGTAGCAGAGACAAAAGTCAATGACTAGGGTGGCTGGAGTCTTTGACAATTTTTAGGGCCTTCCTCTGATACCGCCTGGTATAGAGGTCCTGGATGGCAGGAAGCTTGGCCCCAGTGTTGTACTTGGCCATACACACTACCCTCTGTAGCGCCTTGCAGTCAAATGCCGAGCAGTTGCCATACCAGGCAGTGATGCGACCATTCAGGATGCTCTTGATGGTGCAGCTGTAGAACCTTTTGAGGATCTGAGGACCCATGACAMATCTTGTCAGTCTCCTGAGGAGGAATAGGCATTGTCGTGCCCTCTTCATGACTGTGTATGGACCATGTATGGACCATGATAGCTTGTTGGTGTCCACTACAGCCCTGTCGATGTGAATGGGGGTGTGCTCTATCCTCCTTTTCCTGTAGTCCATGATCATCTCCTTTGTCTTGCTGACGTCGAGGGAAAGGTTGTTGTCCTGGCACCACACTGCTGTTTCATCATTGTCGGTGATCAGGGCTACCACCGTTGTGTTGTCGTCAAACTTGATGATGGAGTTGGAGTTGTGCTTGGCTAAGCACGCACCCCTGAGTAGCCCCCGTGTTAAGGATCAGCGTGGCAGATGTGTTGTTACCTACACTTACCACCTGTGGGCGGCCCATCAGGAAGTCCAGGATCCAGTTGCAGAGGTAGGTGTTTAGTCCTTTAGCTTAGTGATGATCTTTTTAACTTCTTGCGGATCATTGGGAAGCTACTGTCCCACCTGGCCAACACCCGGGGAAATTGCAGAGTGCGAAATTCAAATTACAAAAATCGCAATATTTAACATTCATGAAAATACCAGTGTTATACATCAGTTAAAAGCTCAACTTCTTGTTAATCGAGCCGCTTTGTCAGGTTTCAAAAAGGCTTTACGGTGAAAGCACACCATGCGATTATCTGAGGACAGCGCTCCGCAGACAAAAGCATTCCATACATTTCCAACCAAGCAGAGGTGTCAAGAAAGTCAGAAATAGCGATAAAATAAATCACTTACCTTTGAAGATCTTCATCTGGTTGCAATCACAAGGGTCCCAGCTACATCACAAATGGTCCTTTTGTTCGATAAAGTCCTTTATATTCCCATTCCCAGCCATTGTAATCAGTGGTGAGCTGAACACATACATTTCTGGATGGATTTTCCTCGGGTTTTCGCCTGCCATATCAATTCTGTTATACTCACAGACATTATTGTAACAGTTTTGGAAACTTTAGAGTGTTTTCTATCCAATACTACCAATTATATGCATATCCTAGCTTCTGGGCCTGAGTAACACACAGTTTACTTTGGGCACCTCATTCATCCAAACTTCCGAATACTGCCCACTAGCCCAAAGAATTTAAGGCACTAAGGTGTTGAATGCTGAGCTGTAGTCAATGAACAGCATTCTCATGTAGGTGTTCCTTTTGTCCAGCTGGGAAAGGGCAGTGTGGAGTGCAATAGAGATTGTGTCATCTGTGGATCTTTTGGGGCGGTATGCAAATTGGAGTGGGTCTAGGGTTTCTGGGATGATGGTGTTGATGTGAGCCATGACTGGCCTTTCAAAGCACTTCACCGCTACAGACATGAGTGCTACAGGGCGGTAGTCATTTAGGCAGGTTACCTTGGCATTCTTGGGCACAGGGAATATGGTGGTTTTATTGAAAAATGAAGATATTACAGACTCAGTCAGGGAAAGGTTGAAAATGTCAGTGAAGACACTTGCCAGTTGGTCAGCACATGCACCGAGTACACATCCTTATAATCCATCTGGCCCTGCGGCCTTCTGAATGTTGATCTGTTTAAAGGTCTTACTCACATCGGCTACGGAGAGCGTGATCACACAGTCTTCCGGAACTGCTGGTACTCTCCTGCATGCTTCAGTGTTGCTTGCCTTGAAGCGTGCATAGAAGTAATTTAGCTCATCTGGTAGGATCATGTCACTGGGCAGCTTGCGGCTGGGCTTCCCTTTGTAGTCTGTAATAGTTTGCAAGCCCTGCCACATACGACGAGCATCAGAGACGGTGTAGTAGGATTCAATCTTTATCCTGTATTGACGCTTTGCCTGTTTGAGGGTTCGTCGAAGGGCATAACAGGATTTCTTGTAAGCATCCGGGTTACCGTCCCACTCCTTGAAAGCAGCAGCTCTACCTTTTAGCTCAGAGCGGATGTTGCCTGTAATCTATGGTTTCTGGTTTGGGTATGTACGTACGTATTGTCACCGTGGGGACGACATCATTGATGCACTTATTGATGTAGTCGGTGACTGATGTAGTATACTCCTCAATGCCATTGGATGAATCGCGGAACATATTCCAGTGTGTGCTAGCAAAACGGTCATGTAGCTTAGCATCTGCGTCATCTGACCACTTCCATATTGAGCGAGTCACTGTTACCTCCTGTTTTAAATTTGGCTTGTAAGCAGGAATCAGGAGGATACAATTATGGGGGACAGCTTTGTATGTGCTTCTGTGTGTGGAGTAAAGGTGGTCTATAGTTTTTTCCCCTCTGATTGCACATGTGACATGCTGGTAGAAATGAGGTAAAACAGATTAAAGTTTTTCTGTGTAGTGTGGCCATCTTTGAGTGTATCAATCTAATTGTTCTCAAACTCTTTAGGGACAATTACGATGAGTCCAAGGACCACATTTGGAGTGAATCTGACCTTTAGTCCATGATAAGATTTTTATGATTATTTTAAGCATTACATAGTGAGAAAATTGTATTGTAAATGGTTTATAGGCCATTGTGGAGTGGATTTACAAAGGATTTAAATGGACTCGTAAAATTGGATTTGCTGATTTATCAATAACTCAGCCACTAAGTTAAGATATGTACCATGGGTCTACCTTCCCGAATTTAGTGTCATTTGGACTTCCAAGATGGAGGAAAATGTATCCTAACGAACCATGAGGAAAGATGCCTACATACAACGCTTCAAGTCTCTATGTCAAACATGGCAACTAAAGGGGCGAATAATATGGAATTTGTCCCACCTTTGCTGCTATAACAGCCTCCACTCTTCTGGAAAGGCTTTCCATTAGATGTTGGAACATTGCCTTGGGGACTTGCTTCCATTCAGCAAAAGAACTTTAGTGAGGTCGGGCACTGATGTTGGGCGATTAGGCCTAGTTCGCAGTCGGCGTTCCAATTCATCCCAAAGGTGTTCGATGAGGTAAGGGCTCAGTGTAGGCCAGTCAAGTTCTTCAACACCAATCTCAACAAACCATTTCTGTATGGACCTCGCCAGGGGCATTGTCATGCTGAAACAGGAAAGCGCCTTCCCCAAAATGTTGCCACAAAAGGTAAAATAAAAAAAGTAAAAAATCATCTAGGACCGGCCTGGGAAATTCCAGTCCTCGGGGGCCTGATTGGTGTCACACTTTTCCCCCATCCCTAGAAAACACACCTGATTAAAAATAATTGCATTTTTAACTGAAGATCATAATTAGTTGATTATTGGATTCAGGTGTGTTAGCTGGGGCTTGGGCAAAAGTGTGACACCAATCAGGCCCCCGAGGACTGGAGTTGCCCAGGACTGATCTAGAATGTCATTGTATGCTGTAGCCACATTAGTGAGATCGGGCAATGATGTTGGCCTGGCTCGCAGTTCGGCGTTCCAAAGGTGTTCGATGGGATTGAGGTCAGGGCTCTGTGCAGGCCAGTCAAGTTCTTCCATACCAATCTCAACAAACCATTTCGGTATGGACCTCGCTTTTTGCACGGGGCATTGCTAAAAAAGGAAAGGGCCTTCCCCAAACTGTTGCCATAAGTTGGAAGCACATAATTGTCAAGAATGTCGTTGTATACTGTAGCTTTAAGATTTCCCTTCATTGGAACTAAGGGGCCTATCCTGAACCATGAAAAACAACCCCAGACCATTATTCCTCCTAAACCAAAATTTACAGTTGGAAATATGCATTGGGGCAGGTAGCATTCTCCTGGCTTCTGCCAAACCAAGATTTGTCAGTTGGACTGCCAGATCGTGAAGCATGGTGATTTTAGTCTTGTGTGTGGCTGCTCGGCCATGGAAACCCATTTCATGAAGCTCCCGGCGAACAGTTCTTGTACTGAC
This sequence comes from Salvelinus sp. IW2-2015, assembly GCF_002910315.2. Lineage (NCBI taxonomy): Eukaryota > Metazoa > Chordata > Actinopteri > Salmoniformes > Salmonidae > Salvelinus > Salvelinus sp. IW2-2015. The sequence goes on from NC_036855.1 coordinate 6,085,166, forward strand.
GTTGCATCCAACGGCTGCTTGGAACTCTGTAGTGAGTTCCGGGGACAGATGATTTTTACGTGCTACGCTCTTCAGCACTCAGCGGCCTCGTTCTGTGAGCTGTGTGGCCCAATTTGCGGATTAGCTGTTGTTGCTCCTAGACCTTTCCACTTCCCAATAACAGCACTTACATTTGACCGGGGCAGCTCTAGCAGAGCAGAAATTTGATGAACTGACTTGTTGGAAAGGTGGCATCCTATGACGATGCCACGTTGAGCTCTTCATCACGTGCCATTCTACTGYCAATGTTGTCTATGGAGAGTGAATGGCTGTGTGCTCGATTTCATATACCTGTCAGCAATGGGTGTGGCTGAAATAGCAGAAACCACTAATTTGAAGGGATGTCCACATACTTTTGTTGATGTACTGTATTTTCTGCATATGCATTGATCTTTCGAATGCATTGTTATTTTAGTGCTTCGGTCAGATGACAAAAGAATAGAGGTCTTAGGCCACGTACACCAATGGTGGGTTTGGCTTTCGACAGAACAATGCATATGCATTAATAATTATTAGAACAAATTATCAGAAAATTCACCAGAATTTCTTTACCCTCAGACCACTTCCAGACAGTCCTAGCAAAATTCTTGCTTCAGAAATTGCTCTTTGCCAAGAATCTATTTATGTTTCTTTTTGACCATTTTAATTGAAAACAAGCACTGTAAGGTACTTAATTGTTACCAGACATGATTTGATAATGAGATAAAAAACATGGCTGCGTTGGGGGGTCTCGAAGGGTGTTGAACCCGAAACACATTGACCTCCTCCCCCTCCAATATACAACACAAAGGTCTCTAAATGTCCTGGTGGAAACCTAATTCTGCTAATAGGACTTTGTCAATATGATTTGCATAATGATCTCAAAAACATCCCATTTTATTCTATTTAACCAAATAGAATTTGACTGATTGCGACACTTATCCATGGTTGCTTTATTTCTTAACCTTTTCTTGCCAGCAGATAATTTCCTCTCAAATAAAGCATGATATTAACACTCAGTAGAGATTAAACTGGAATAACTGTACACTGCCACACAATATCCTCAGTGTGGGGCTATGGATGGATATATTTACAGTATTAGAATATTTTGCTGACAATAACTGACAATGATTCGTACACATTTGTGTGTGGTTTCACACTAGACGAGGAAGCTGAAGGAGATCAACCCTCCTCTCTGAGGGGGAAAAGACAAAAGTCCCAGGTATTGTATAGAAAGTCAGCTAGTTGATGCCAGTCGGCCAAAGTTACCAGGAAGCTGTCGTAGTAAATGGCAGCAGCTGCTCGTAGTTAGAAAGTGCATGTCCCAGTCAGAGAAAAGCGATGGCATCTACATTAATAGTACCTTAATGGCCCATCTGGCACTCCGTAGGGTCTCTAGCTGCTTTATGGACTCATAGGCGTTTGACAGGCAGTCTCCAGCGCACCAGACGCGCATGGCATGCCAAATGGCAGGGAGACGCCTCCGCTGGCGCACAGATCTGTCAAACTCTCCCAGCCGCTAGTCAGAGGCAGAAGAGTTAAGGCAAGTTTTCACACGTGACTGGTTCTTGACATGAACGAGGACGATGTCGAAGAGCTCATCTTTCTCTCTCTCTCTCTCTATCTCTCTCTCTATCTCTCTCGCTCTGTCTCTGTGTCTCTGAACATCCTCCTCTCCCTCTCACAATCCCTGTCCCTCCCTCTTCCTTTCTCACCCTCTCCCCCCCACCCCATCTTTTCAGTTCATCCCCTTTGCTACTGTATGCCATGTTGCCGTGACTAGATTAAAGTACAATGAGAAGGCCAGGTTAAGATAAGCCGTCATGAATTCAGAATGCTCTAATTGCATAGGGAGATAGGATTGTCCCTGCTAGTCCCAGGCACCCTCAGTAAACAAATACTGAAACCAATCGGCTCATTTGATGAAATTGTTGAACGTCTAATGAAAACACCACAGGGGATTCTGAGTATAATTGACATAATTGCTTGATAGAACGCTTGCATATATGTCTTATGTATTTAGTCCATAACATAGTTATATTTACTGATCACCAATAGCTCAGACCCTCACCCTGTTCTGTCCAGGCGCCGCTGTGTCTCATGTTGCTGTCCAACCATGTTCCCTACATCAGAGATCACAGTCCCAGCATCACGAGTAACCCTGCTGGAAATACCAGAGCATCTCCTTTATACCAGTTACAAATCTGTGCAAAAGTACAACCGATACTTTCTCAACATTGTTACCGCTCACCACTTTTCTTGAGGCCAATTTGAGTATAACAGCAGTAAAAAAATATATATTGAGGAAATGTATTTCAAATAGCTTATCCACTAGGCCCGGAGAACACCTTGAGGGGATAATAGTTGCAGGATGAAAAAATAATGAAAGAAACAGCCGTGACTGAAACAGTGGAGATGAAGAAAAAAATAAACGGCAAAAAGGCATCCTATTAACCTGGAGCTGCTGCATCTTTAGTGGAATCACGACTCCGGTATCTGTGTAGGTTTGTGCTTTAGTGTTTGCAGGAGGGGCCGGTTGTGCTGCTGTTCTTTGACCCGAGCTACAAAGCAGACGTGTGCGTAGGAAACACTAAATGACTCACATCTGGATCAAACTCTTTCCTCTGCTGTTATTGTGTTGTTGTTGTTTCAGATGATTGAGACGGGCATGATGAGAGGATGAGGGGGTATCATGTATTATTTATTCAAAACAAAACACAAAACTGAAGGTCAGACAGGGAACAGTTTCCGAGATTGCTGCAGGAGGAAGTGTGTGTGTGTGCACACATTTTGCCAGTAGATTCTGTAAAGGCTATCTCTTGCCTGTAACACAGCTGGGAATGAGGGAAAGTTGAAGAGTGCCTCCTGCTCTTTTCCCTCGTTTCCCTTTCTTCTGATGATTTTTTTTTTCTTCGCCCCCTCACTTTTTCTCTTTCTCTCTCTCTGTCTTCCTCCCTCTCTCTCTCCATCCCTCCCTCTCTCTCCCTATTCATGGAGTGTAGCAGAGTGAAAAGAGAGTTCAGTGAGGAGGCGAGGTGGTGAGGTGTCTTCAGTGAGGCTGTGGTTAGGGTGCGGTGGGAGGGGGGGGGGTTCTGTGGTACTGTGTGTGAACCTTCACTGTCTCCATCTCCGTCTCTACACGGCACTCCCCAGCCTCCCCCCACCGCATCCTAACCACAGCCTCACTGAAGACACCCCACCACCTCGCCTCCTCACTGAACTCTCTTTTCACTCTGCTACAAGCAATCCTTACCAGACCAAAAAACTCTGCAGCTTATCAAACAACTTTAAACAAAAGCTATCAGATACAACTACAAAGCTAAACTGAACTGAACTCTACACCAACCTTTTTACTCTCAAACTATAAACAATACTGATAAAATATGAAAAACTACTACTAATGAAAAGATAATGCTACATAATACAGAATATTAACATTAAGTATATAAATCAAATCAAATTTTATTGGTCAAATACAAATATTTAGCAGATGTTAGGAGGTAAGGTGTAGCGAAATGCTTGTTAAAAATGTTCTGGGCTAATAATGTAATAAATAACACACAAAAAAACAAAATACTGTAAAGTTGCTTAGGAGCTAAAGTTAGAGCTGCCATGTCTGTCAGCGCCATCTTTAAATAATCACATTCATATTTACACCTTTGAAATACAACACAATTTAAATGGTTAAATGGAGCCAAATGCATCTGGTATATTAATACAAGTAGACCCGTCACAGTAGACTTTTTAAAAAATGATGAAAAGGGAGCATGTTCAACATAAATTACATTGAGCACATCCATAGCTCTGTTGGAGAATAACTCTCAGATATGTGTGGATTTGAGGGCTCAGATTAGAAATGTCACTGCCTGAATTGAATTCAAACCGGAGAGAATTACGAGCAATTAACGTCAGGGCTGGTGATCCCTCTAACTATATACCAGTCTACAGTATGTAGTGTTCTTTCACAGTGTTATCACAAGTACTTTCACAAGATGTAGGCCATACTGTACAAGTGGGAGCCAACTCTGGTCCTGAAAGGCTGCAGTGTCTATCTGTGTTTTTTCCCCCTTGCAGCTTAATCTGAAAGTAGCCAAGCTCTCGTGCAGCACTGATACAGCGTGTGGTCTGTGTTCTCCACAATGCAAAGCCCTGCCCCTCCCCTTCAGCTTGCAGTCAGGTCTAGTGTCCAGTGACATGGTGACTCTCCTCTTCATTTTAACAAAACACAGTTTAAACACAGTAAATAAGAATTCAGTGCCTGATTGAGTAAATAGCCTTCGCGTTTCTATCGTGTGATTCCTCCCGTCCTCTCCGTCAGTATAATAATATATGCCATTTAGCAGACACTTTTATCCAAAGCGACTTACAGTCAAGCTTGAATACATTTACGATCTTCCACCACTAGAGGGTGCCTTTAATATACCGTACACTACTCTACTGTATTGGGATTGCACCTGGACCATTCCCTCCAAAACTCACAGTCCTCCAAATAAACCACATGAAACACATGCAGTAATATTGTTCTATTAGCAAAACACGTCAAATGTCAAACRGTTGTTAAGTCTTAGATCTTTACACACATATTAGTGTTGTATATCTTAATTTTTTTATTTAACATTTATTTAACTTTACACACATAACAGTGGTGTATTTCTTTATTTTTTTAAATTGAACCTTTATTTAACTTTAAACATAATAATGGTGTAACTGCAGTAAAACTATTTTTACTCTGTAAACATTTATAGACAATGCATAATGATTCATCTCTCCTTTCAATATATGGAATAAATTATGGCTGGATCTGTTTGCTAGCTTTACATTGCATTGTTAATTCCAATTATTGCCTTTTAACTAGGATATGCATGTCCCAATAATTCCATTAGTTGTGTGTGTGTGTGTGTGTGTGTGTGTGTGCACGTGTGTGTGTGAGAGAGGTGATAATGTCCAATAATCCCACACTGAATGAAGGCTTGTGTGTGTGTGTGTGTGTGTGTGTGTGTGTGTGTGTGTGTGTGTGTGTGTGTGTGTGTGTGTGTGTGTGTGCAGGTGCGTGTGTGTGTGAGAGAGAGAACAGAGGTGCTAATTCTACAGCACAGAAGCTTTAGCAGTGATAACACTAGCTGATCACACTGAACATGCCCTGACATGCTTTCCGTCAGCTCTTCAAATGGAATGACATATGGAAGAAATGTGCTCATGTTAACTCAATTCAAAGCAGAAATAAATCTGCTAATGGTTTAACTGTGTCCTGCAGAGATCTATCTATTATACCAAATGATGCTGAGTAGAAAATGAAAGGACATCCTTCGCCAACATAATTCTGACTAGAAAGCCAGGGACAGTTGTATTGTTTTGGTCAATGTCAGGAAAAAATTCAAAATCCTCACATTTATATTCAATTGTTCTCTTTTCTTGGTTTTTAATTTCCTTTGTGCTCTGAATGAATGCATACCAAACAGGCCATACCAATATAAATTGGCTTCTTTTTGGTTACTATTAGCAATTGTTTCATAAATCCTAGATCTTTAATATTGGGGAGATGCCTGTTTTATTTCATAAATCACAGTATGATACTATTTAAAACAATCTTTTATCTTTACTATATGAAGGAATGTGTGGTTTAGTAGTTTACTCACATTGGATCAAATGTCATATTTTGTCAGCTTCATCACTTCAACTCATACTTAACATGGTTCATGGAAAAACACTATTCCTAAGTTTAGTGTTGGCTAAAAAAGGTTGAACTTTTAACAGAATGGTACTTATCTGCTGGGTCAGTTGGTAATCTTGCTCATTTTGCATCCTGCACATTTCTCTCCAATTAATCAAAATATAAATCCCATAAATTATCCTATTAATTAGACTCAGTGTCAACATTTTGGACACACCTACTCATTCATAGTTAATAGTGAAACCATCAAAACTATGAAATAACACATATGGAATCATGTAGTAACCAAAAAGGTGTTAAATAAATCAAAGGCAAATGCATTCCAGGTGACTACCTCATGAAGCTGGTTGAGAGAATCCCAATAGTGTGCAAAGCTGTCATCAAGGCAAACGGTGGCTACTTTGAAGAATATAAAATATATTTTCATTTGTTTAACACTTTTTTGGTTACTACATGATTCCATGTGTGTTATTTCATAGTTATGATGTCTTCATTATTATTATACAATGTAGAAAGTACAAATTAAGAAAAACCCTTGAATGAGTAGGTATGTCCAAACTTTTGACTGGTACTGTAAATAAGTTCACCCAACTTAACCAGATTCTGGATAGATAAGTTCACCCAATTTAACCAGACTAGATATATAAGTTCAACCAATTTAACCAGACTCTGCATAGATACGTTTACGTATGTCACGCCCTGACCTTAGAGAGCCTTTTTATTTCTCTATTTCGTTAGGTCGGGATGTGATTTGGGTGGGCATTTGTTGGCCGGGTATGGTTCCCCATCAGAGGCAGCTGTCTATCATTGTCTCTGATTGGGGATCATACTTAGACAGCCTTTTTTCCACCTTTAGTTTGTGGGATCTTGTTTTTGTGTAGTGCCTGTGAGCACTCCAGTCGTTAAGTCTCGTTTGCTGTTTATTGTTTTTGTTGGTGAGTTTCATTTAAATACACAGTGGAACTCTATGCACGCTGCGCCTTTGTCCGCTCATTTCAACGAACGTGACAGCGTAACTTAATAGCATTAAGTGACATAGATGGCAGGCAGCATATGGCCTTGTCATACTGCTGTTCACCTGTTCCCAAGGTTTTCCTGAAATGTCTAAGGCATATGCCACTCCATGAGTCAGATATCTTTCCTTTTTCTCTCCTCTTTTTAAAATATTTTCCTCTCTTCTCCCCCTTTGTTTTTAATGATCCTACCCTTGCCTGCTAGTAGGCCTGTTCCTGCTATCACTTCAATATTTCCACATTCTCTCACTGACATTGTTGAAAAATACAGTATACAGTGAATTAGGATTCAGACCCCTTGACTTTTTGCACATTTTGTTACGTTACAGCCTTATTCTAAAAATGATTAAATTGTTTGTTTTTTCCTCATCAATCTAAACACAATACCCCATAATGACAAAGAAAAAATAGGTTTGTAGAAATTTTAGCAAATTTATATATATATAAAAAAATATATACGATATATCACATTTACATAAGTATTCAGCCCCTTTACTCAGTACTTTGTTGAAGCACCTTTGGCAGCGATTACAGCCTCAAGTCTTCTTGGGTATGACGTCACAAGCTTGGCACACCTGTATGTGGAGAGTTTCTCCCATTCTTCTCTGCAGATCCTCTCAAGCTCTGTCAGGTTGGATGGGGAGCGTCGCTGCACAGTTATTTTCAGGTCTCCCCAGAGATGTTGATCGGGTTCAGGTCTGGGCTCTGGCTGGGCCACTCAAGGACATTCAGAGACTTGTCCCAAAGCCACTCCTGCGTTGTCTTGGCTGTGTGCTTAGGGTCGTTGTCCTGTTGGAAGGTGAACCTTTGCCCCAGTCTGAGGTCTTGAGCGCTCGGGAGAAGGTTTTCATCAAGGATCTCTCTGTACTTTGCTCCGTTTATCTTTCCCTCGATTCTGACTAGTCTCCCAGTCCATGCTGCTGAAAAACATCCCCACAGCATGATGCTGGCACCACCATGCTTCACCATAGGAATGGTGCCATGTTTCCTCCAGATGTGACACTTGGCATTCAGGCCAAAGAGTTCAATCTTGGTTTCATCAGACCAGAGAATCCTATTTCTCATGGTCTGAGAGTCCTTTAGGTACCTTTTGGCAAACTCCGAGCAGGCTGTCATGTGCCTTTTACTGAGGAGTGGCTTCCATCTGGCCACTCTACCATAAAGGCCTGATTGATGGAGTGCTGCAGAGATGGTTGTCCTTCTGGATGGTTCTCCCATCTCCAGAGAGGAACTCTGGAGCTCTGTCAGAGTGACCATTGCTTTCTTGGTCACCTCCCTGACCAAAGCCCTTCTCCTCCTATTGTTCAGCTTGACCGGGCAGTCAGCTCAAGGAAGAGTCTTGGTGGTTCCAAACTTCTTCCAATTAAGAATGATGGAGGCCACTGTGTTCTTGGGGACATTCAATGCTTCAGAAATGTTTTGGTACCCTTCCCCAGATCTGTGCCTCGACACAATCCTGTCTTGGACCTCTAAGGATAATTCCTTCAACCTCATGACTTGGTTTTTGCATGTTGACATGCACTGTTAACTGTGGGACCTTATATAGACAGATGTGTGCCTTTCCAAATCATGTCCAATCAATTGAATTTACCACAGGTGGACTCCAATCAAGTTGTAGAAACATCTCAAGGATGATCAATGGAAACAGGATGCACCTGAGTCTCATTGCAAAGGGTCTGAATACTGTTTTTATTACATTTTCAAAAATGTCTAAAAGCCTAATTTAATACATTTTAGAATAAGGCTGCCTCTGGAAGCAACGTCAGCACAAGAACTGTTCATTTGGATGTTCATGAAATGGGTTTCTATGGCCGAGCAGCCGCACATGAGCCTAAGATCATGCGCAATGCCAAGCATCAGCTGAAGTGGTTTAAAGCTCGTCACTATTGGACTCTGGAGCAGTGGAAACGCGTTCTCTGGAGTGATGAATCACGCTTCACCATCTGGAAGTCCGACGGACTGTAAAGTTGTAAAGATGGTGGAGGAGGAATAATGGTCTGGGGCTGTTTTTCATGGTTCTGGTTAGGCCCACTTAGTTCCAGTTAAGGGAAATCTTAAAGCTACAGCATACAACAACATTCTTGACAATTCTGTGCTTCCAACTTATGGCAACAGTTTAGGGAAGGCCCTTTCCTTTTTTAGCAATGCCCCATGCAAAAAGCGTACCGAAATGGTTTGTTGAGATCGGTATGGAAGAACTTGACTGGCCTGCACAGAGCCTTGACTTCAACCCCATTGAACACCTTTCGGATGAATTGGAACGCCGAACTGCGAGCCAGGCCTAATCGGCCAACATCATTGCCCAATCTCACTGTGGCTGAATGGAATCAAGTCCCTGCAGCAATGTTCCAACATCTAGTGGAAAGCCTTCCCAGAAGAGTGGAGGCTGTTATAGCAGCAACGGGGGGACCAACTCCATATGAATGACCATGATTTTGGAGTGAGATGTTCGACGAGCAGGTGTCCACATACTTTTTGTCATGTAGAGTAAGGGGATATCACACCAGGTGTGGCAACACACTAATACGGTCCACTATGATTAACATAAAAAAGTATTTATTGTTGATAATAATAGTAGATAATGAAAAACATCCTTTAGCCGTGCTGTTTGCCTCTGTACAGTCCTACGTGACTATAACCAGCAATAAGTCATATTTCAGTTGACATACATATTATTTTTTCAAGCAACATCGGTTTTGGAGAATTATTATATTATAGCCTTACATATGATGCCTTGCCTATATGTCTATGGCATAGATCAATGTTCATCTCCATATCTTAGCCGTACCTACAGTCTGAAGAGACAGCGTAGTTCGACCACAGACTCTCTCCTCACTGTTTTACTGTGTGTCTCCACTCGTTGTCTCGCCCGCTGCAAAGTCGCTCTGATTAAGAGGGAGGCTGTGTGCGACAGATGCAGCTCTAATTGTGCAGTTGTTTTAAGGCTGTCAGGCTGCTGCTGTGCGTAGGGAAACCGGGGGGGGGGGGGGCTGAGGGCCTGGAGGCTTGATGGACGTTTAGAGGAACATCTGCATCTGGTGAAGCTGCAGCTGCCGTATGGTTCCCCCTCTACTCCGATATGTATCTCTAACAGCCCTCCCCCAGTCCCTTGTTACCTAAAAAATATTGCCACGATCTGTCTTGTACCAGCAAGTGTAAATCACTCTAACAGGTCAATAACTGGTTTACAATGATGTTTTTCCTCCATTTCCAGAATGTGTATTGATTTCACATTCCTGTTAAATGGCAATCGTCCTTCTCCTCACTGCTCTTACTTTTGTGCTCACATATACTCCCACTCAACTGGCAAGAGGTGGATAATAGTTTTCTCAATTGACCAAGCTGTTATTCCCTCAATTGTCTTTGGATGCAGGATAGTTATCATTGTAACTTTAAGTGTTTAATTCTAATATTCGTTATAAGATATAATATCACTAACAGCAGAATAGTGTGTGAGTGTGTGTGTGTGTGTGTGTGTGTGAGTGGTGTGTGTGTGTGTTGTGTGTTTGGTTGTGTGTTGTGTGTGTGTGTTGGTGTGTGTGTCTGTGTCTGTGTGTGTGTGTGTGTGTGTGTGTTGTGGATGTTGTGTGTGTGAGTGTGGTGTTGTGTGTGTGTGGTGTGTGTGTGTGTGTGTGCGCATGACAGTTCTTGCCATTATGTGAGCGTATGTGTGGTTGCTCCTCTTTGTTCTAAATAATGTGTTAGATTGGTGAACCATGGAATTGTGTAGAAAACAACGACAGCAATAGCTCTATTTCAACTCTACTTATCGGGGCCATTTCACCTCAATATAAGCTTCTATATTTCAGCAAAATTATTTGCATGCCTAGTGTGACATGATGCCAGATATTTGTTTTTTTACATATGAGGTGTGTGTGTTGTGTGGTGTGTGTGTGTGTGTGTGTGTTGTGTGTGTGTGTAACGTCAAGCTTATGTATTTCCATATGTCTTCCTCCCTTGGAGGACAGATGTTGGGGAAACCCACAGAATGAGAGTTGCAGCAATGCTATAATCACAGTGATTTTAATCAAGGTTTTGTCCTGCGACCCACTTCTTCTCTCACAGAGCTGATTGCGACGCTACTAGTGGTATGCCATGACTAGCATTACCAAGCGCAGTCTATGATGAACCTTCTCAACATATGGATGTCGCATAACCTGCACACATACGTGAATCTGTCCCTTATTCCTGTCTATAGAGTCCATCATGCTCCCTCTATGTCACTGAGTGTGCACATATGTGTTATTTCATAGTTTTGATGTCTTCATGATTGAGAAAGTGTGCCCAAACTTTTGACTGGTACTGTATAGGTATTTAAATATTTCTGCTACCAGTCAATTTCAGCCTGTTTTACATGTAGAACCACCTTTCACGCCTACACTAACACTCTTGCACGCACACACACACACACACACACACACACACACACACACACACACACACACACACACACACACACACACACACACACACACACACAACACACACACACACACACCACAACACACACAACACACACACACACACACACACACACACACATAGAATAACATCAGCTTTGTAAAGAATTGCATTGGTCTTGTTGATATTGAGATAGTGGATGCAAAGGGTGCCCTTAGGTTGTGTGACATGTATCTGAAAGCACGTTAGTGAAGTCTCTGTATATTGCTGTTGGGCTGTAGTTTTTCATGCTGACATTGATAAGGCTACCAGTACTATTGGATACGGCTACCAGTACTGTTGGATACGGCTACCAGTACTGTTGGATACGGCTACCAGTCTGTTGGATAATGCTACCAGTACTGTTGGATACGGCTACCAGTACTGTTGAATAAGGCTACCAGTACTATTGGATACGGCTACCAGTACTATTGGATAGGCTACCAGTACTATTGATAAGGCTACCAGTACTGTTGGATAAGGCTGCCAGTACTGTTGGATACGGCTACAGTACTATTGGATACGCTACCAGTACTATTGGATACGGCTACCAATACTATTGGATACGGCTACCAGTACTATTGGATACGGCTACCAGTACTATTGGATACGGCTACCAGTACTATGGATACGGCTACCAGTACATTGGATAGGCTACCAGTACTGTTGGATACGGCTACCAGTACTGTTGGATACGGCTACCAGTACTATTGGATACGGCTACCAGTACTATTGGATAGGCTACCAGTACTATTGGATAGGCTACCAGTACTATTGGATATGGCTACCAGTACTGTTGAATAAGGCTATGAGTACTGTTGGATACGGCTACCAGTACTGTTGAATAAGGCCTACTGTACTATTGGATACGGCTACCAGTACTATTGGATAAGGCTACCAGTACTGTGGATACGGTACCAGTACTATTGGATACGGCTACCAGTACTGTGGATACGGCTACCAGTACGTTGATACGGCTACCAGCACTATTGATACGGCTACCAGTACTGTGAATAAGGCTACCAGTACTATTGGATACGGCTACGGAGTACTGTTGGAATAAAGGCTACCAGTACTGTTGGATAAGGCTACCAGTACTGTTGGATACGGCTACCAGTACTGTTGGATACGGTACCAGTACTGTTGAATAAGGCTACCAGTACTATTGGATACGGCTACCAGTACTATTGGATACGGCTACCAGTACTATCGGATACGGTACCAGTACTATCGGATACGGCTACCAGTACTATTGGATACGGCTACGAGTACTAGTGGATACGGCTACCAGTACTTTGGATAGGGCTACCAGTACTAGTGGATACGGCTACCAGACTATTGGATACGGCTACCAGTACTATTGGATACGGCTACCAGTACTATGGATACGGCTACGTACTATGGATACGGCTACCAGTACTATTGGATACGGCTACCAGTACTGTTGAATAAGGCTATAGTACTGTTGGATATGGCTACCAGTACTGTTGGATACGGCTACCAGTACATTGGATACGGCTACCAGTACTATTGGATACGGCTACCAGTACTGTTGAATAAGGCTACCAGTACTGTTGGATACGGCTACCAGTACTGTTGGATAAGGCTACCAGTACTGTTGGATACGGCTACCAGTACTATTGGATACGGCGACCCAGTACTATTGGATACGGCTACCAGTACTGTTGGTAGGGCTACCAGTACTGTTGGATACGGCTACCAGTACTATTGGATACGGCTACCAGTACTATTGGATACAGGCTACCAGTACTATTGGATACGGCTACCAGTACTATTGGATACGGCTACCAGTACTATTGGATACGGCTACCGTACTATTGGATAGGTACCAGTACTATTGGATATGCTACCAGTACTGTTGAATAAGGCTATGAGTACTGTTGGATACGGCTACCAGTACTGTTGGATACGGCTACCAGTACTATTGGATACGGCTACCAGTACTGTTGAATAAGGCTACCAGTACTGTTGGATACGGCTACCAGTACTGTTGGATAAGGCTACCACGTATGTTGGATACGGCTACCAGTACTATTGGATACGGCGACCAGTACTATTGATACGGCTACCAGTACTGTTGGATACGGCTACCAGTACTGTTGGATACGGCTACCAGCACTATTGGATAAGGTTACCATACTGTTGGACAAGGCTACCAGTACTGTTGGATAAGGCTACCAGTACATTGGATAAGCTACCAGTACTATTGGATACGGCTACCAGTACTATTGGATACGGCTACCAGTACTGTTGGATAAGGCTACCAGTACAATGGATAAGGCTACAGTACTGTTGAATAAGGCTACCAGTACTGTTGGATACGGCTACCAGTACTGTGGATACGGCTACCAGTACTATTGGATAAGGCTACCAGTACTGTTGAATAAGGCTACCAGTACTGTTGAATAAGCTACCAGTACTGTTGGAATAAGGCTACCAGTACTATCAGATAAGGCTACCAGTACTATTGGAAAGGTTACCAGTATTGTTGGATAAGTCTACCAGACTGTTGAATAATGCTACCATACTGTTGGATACGCTAAGTACTTGGATACGGCATACCGTACTGTTGGATAAGGCTACCAGTACTGTGGAATAAGGCTACCAGTACTGTTGAATAAGGGCTACCAGTACTATCAGATAAGGCTACCAGTACTATTGGATAAGGTTACCAGTATTGTTGGATAAGTCTACCAGTACTGTTGGATAAGGCTACCATACTGTTGAATACGGCTGCCAGTACTGTTGGTTAAGTTGGTCTTTCACTAGCTGTGCTTTTGAAGACAGTGCAGAAATGGTGATAACATAATATGCTTCAAGACTTATTTTAGATTTTATAGGCTGTAGTGTATGTCATTGCCTCATCTGCCAGACATTTACATTTTTATTTTTAACCGATAACAGTGGGTAACTGCCTTGTTCAGGGCAGATGACAGATTTCTACCTTGTCAGCCCGGGTATTCGATCCAGCAACCAATCGGTCACTGGCCTAACCACTAGGCTACCTGCCACCCCGCACATTTCTAAAATGATCATAGTTCATAGTTTACCCAGTATCCAAACCTGTCTACAGAAAACAATACATTATGATACTGTAGATTTGATTATATATTAGTTGACAGAAACAAAGAGCATTGTGGTAAACATGAATGGTTACATGGACTGTCTATTTACCAAATTATAATTATTTAACTAAGTATTAACTATCACATTACACGTATTATGAAATATGGCTTATTCTTTGATGTGCTGACACCATTTAATTGTGCCACCAGAGCGCCAAATGAGGGGGTTGAAACTTGCCCCAACATGGAGGGGTTCAGTGGGCTCTCCCTCTCTCTCTGAGGACCTCTGAACAAGCTTAGACTGGACCCCCCAAAATACACTCCTCCTACACATCAAAGTACACCCCCACCTCATAAGGTCCTCCTGGCCTCCTCCTCTATATTTATTGATTTTACACTTAAGTCTTTTCTTTTGCTCTTTCTCTCTCATTCTTATTCCACTGATTCTCTCTCACTCTTTCCATCCCATCTCTGTGTATCTCTGGCAGTACTTTTCTCCTTCATTTAATCTCTACTCCCTTTCTCTGTCAACCTGCCCTCTTCCTCCGCCTCTCCCTCTCTTTTTCCCTCTAGCCAAGGAGGGGGAGGAGGATGGGGGTATAACCACGCACGGTTAATTGCATTAGCTAAAACAACCATGACTCCTTTGGCCACGCCACTGCATAAATAGGTCATATGAGTCAGGCAACCCCCACAAACCCACTCTGACCACGCACTCTCACTGCTTTGCTGATTAGCCTGACTAGCTGGTTGTCTGGTTGGCTGACTGGCTGGTTGGCTGGATAGCTGGCTGTATGGTTATTTGAATGGCTGTTTGGTTTATTGGCTGGCCGGTTGGTTGCCCGGATGATTGGCTGGCTGGTGAACTGGCTGGCTTGCTGGCTGACCGGCTGGTTGGCTGGCTAGATGTTTGGCTAGTTGGCTGATAGGGCACTCTCTGGATGTCACCCATCCTGACAGACAGCCTGCTGTATTACATCCAATGGACTGTGCACTGTGCTGGATCTGATCTGCCACAATAACAGGGGCATCATGAAATGATGGATCCAACCCCCCCATCATTCTCTTGTCATTCATCCTATTAGTTTACAACGATTTCCTCTAAAAGTTGAGTGTTTTGATATATATTCCCCCAGTCAGTTGGTGTAGTGTCGGCTAGCGATAGCTCAGAGCCAGTCCTCTGAGGTGATGGGTGTTAAGTCCAGACTCTCCTCCTCTAATAGGGTAGGCTCAGGGAGCCGCTGGGGTCGGCTAATGACACCTGCAATGGATGCTCTGTCCGGGAAGCCAGGGTAAGGCTGATCGGGGGCTTACAGGAATAGAAATGTGCTGCTCTGGGCTGGACCCAGGTCAGCCAGGTGACCACARAAATACTAAATTCAGCTCTTTCTGCTGGTCCAGGGCACAGTGCGAGGGTCCTGCCATTGTTCTGGGGTCAAAGTAGAGCCGGCTAGATTGTAAGAGCAGCTGACACCCATTCATCACTTCTATAGCAGTCCATATCGAGAGAAGCCATGTGAAGACGTTTATCTTTGTTAAAGGATTTTCAGGAAAGTTCTACAGCTTCTTTGTTCTGGTAGCATATCAAATAAAATAAAATTTTATTGGTCACATACACATGGTTAGCAGATGTTAATGCGAGTGTAGCGAAATGCTTGTGCTTCTAGTTCCGACAGTGCAGTAATTTCTAACAAGTAATCTAACAATTCCCCAACAACTACCTAATACACACACATCTAAAGGGGTGAATGAGAATATGTACATATAAATATATGGATGAGCGATGGCCGAGCAGCATAGGCAAGGTGCAGTAGATGGTATAAAATACAGTATATACATATGAGATGAGTAATGTAAGATATGTAAACATTATTAAAGTGGCATTATTTAAAGTGGCATTGTTTAAAGTGACCAGTGATTGGGTTGGAATAATGGGTATCGGTGCAGGAATAATGCAGGAATAATGGGTATCGGTGTAGGAATAATGCAGGAATAATGGGTATCGGTGTAGGAATAATGCAGGAATAATGGGTATCGGTGTAGGAATAATGCAGGAATAATGGGTATCGGTGTAGGAATAATGGGTATCGGTGTAGACAGAAATGAGTAAATTGCTTGTTGAACTTCAATGGCAGATTTCACTCATTGAGCTTACTGCAACAAGTATCGTTAAAATTATAATCATGATACTGTGCTGAACCACTAATCATAATAGTGAATGAGTCAATCAGTTGATCCAAGTCCTAACTAATATCATCAACACTTCAAGGCAGTCCTCTTAAAAGTCCTGCCTATGCCAAGTAATTTCTGTCTGATGAATGTCAATTCTTGCTAGACTGTAATTGTCATATCTTTGCTATAGGAAAACATCAGACTTCTCCCTTTTCTTCCACTTACTGAGGATGCATTTGCCTATTTGTAATTACTGTATGTCTTTTGTTTGGGGAGGGAAAGTCCATGTGCCTGGCTATTAGGGAACAGTTATAAGAGATCGGCTATTTGTAAACATCTGGCAGCATCCCATGCTCGCACAATTAATGGGCATTTAATTGGTAATGATCCTTTTTACTTAAGCACTATGAAATAAGCAATTGCCCTGCAACAAACAGCTGTTAAAGGAACGTTACAGTAATGTAGCATAGACGTTCTATACCGTTAGGTAATCAATGTTTCCAGGAGGTGGACCATACATGCAAATATGCACATCCAACTGTTGCAACAAACGACATGCAATATGTGAAATAGATTTAGACCTACTGTATCTTTGAGCCAACCCATATGAGTTCAGTTTCCAAAGGGTAATATCCATGTAGATGCTGATACACAACCACATTTCAAAATTGCACCAAGTGTACTCTATTATGTTGAGAACCCAAGTTACTAAAAAAAATATATATATACAGTGGGGAGAACAAGTATTTGATACACTGCCGATTTTGCAGGTTTTCCTACTTACAAAGCATGTAGAGGTCTGTAATTTTTATCATTGTTACACTTCAACTGTGAGAGACGGAATCTAAAACAAAAATCCAGAAAATCACATTGTATGATTTTTAAGTAATTAATTTGCATTTTATGATGGGAGAACCTTCTAGAAGGACAACCATTTCTGCAGCACTCTACCAATCAGGCCTTTATGGTAGAAGGGCCAGAGAGAAGCCACTCCTCAGTTAAAGGCACAGGCACCTCAAGACTCTCAGACCATGAGAAACAGGATTCTCTGGTCTTATGAAACCAATATTGAACTCTTTGGCCTGAATGCCAAGCGTCACATCTGGAGGAAATGCTGTGGGGATGTTTTTCAGCGGCAGGGACTGGGAGACTAATCAGGATCGAGGTAAAGATGAACGGCGCAAAGTACAGAGAGTTCCTTCATGAAAACCTAGTCCGTGACGCTCAAGACCTCAGACTGCGGCGAAGGTTTACCTTCCAACAGGACAACGGCCCTAAGCACACAGCCAAGACAACACAGGAGTGGCTTCGGGACAAGTCTCTGAATGTCATTGAGTGGTCCAGCCAAAGCCCAGACTTGAACCCGATCGATGGGACAGCAGTGGAGAAGGTGGAAAGTTTTAAGTTCATCGGCGTACACATCACGGACATTTTCCACCATAATTTGCAAATAAATTCATAAAAAATCCTACAATGTGATTTTCTGGATTGTCTTTCCTCATTTTGTCTGTCATAGTTGAAGTGTACCTATGATGAAAATTACAGGCCTCTCTCATCTTTTTAAGTGGGAGAACTTGCACAATTGGTGGCTGACTAAATACTTTTTTGCCCCACTGTATACAGTATGTGTAAATGAGGTAGGATAAGGGAGGAAAGGCACTAAATAGGCCATGGTGGCGAAGTAATTACAATATAGCAATTAAACACTGGAGTGGTAGATGTGCAGAAGATGAATGTGAAAGTAGAGACACTTGGGTGCAAAGGAGCAAGATAAGTAAATAAATAAATACAGTATGGGGATGAGGTAGTTGGATGGGCTATTTACAGATGGGCTATGTACAGGTGTTGTGATCTGTGAGCTGCTCTGACAGCTGGTGCTTATAGCTAGTGAGGGAGATATGAGACTCCAGCTTCAGTGATTTTTGGAGTTCGTTCCAGTCATTGGCAGCAGAGAACTGGAAGGAAAGGCGGCCAAAGGAAGAATTGGCTTTGGGGGTGACCAGTGAGATATACCTGCTGGAGCGCGTGCTATGGGTGGGTGCTGCTATGGTGACCAGTGAGCTGAGGTAAGGCGGGGCTTTACCTAGCAGAGGCTTGTAGATGAACTGAAGCCAGTGGGTTTGGCGACGAGTAAGAAGCGAGGGCCAGCCAACGAGAGCGTACAGGTCACAGTGGTGGGTAGTATATGGGGCTTTGGTGACAAAACGGATGGCACTGTGATAGACTGCATCCTATTTGTTGAGTAGAGTGTTGGAGGCTATTTTGTAAATTACATCGCTGAAGTCGAGGATCGGTAGGATGGTCAGTTTTACGAGAGTATGTTTGGCAGCATGAGTGAAGGATGCTTTGTTGCGAAATAGGAAGCAGATTCCAGATTTAATTTTGGAATGGAGATGCTTACAGTCTAACCAGCCACCTAGGTATTTGTAGTTGTCCACATATTCTAATAATGCCACTTCAATAATGTTTACATACTGTATATATTTTTTAAAATTTTAATTGGTTCACGGGCCTACAAAAGGGGACCTCCAGTTTCCCGTCCCTGGTCTATGTCCTTTATGCCCACAAGATGCATTTTTAAAAGTCTGAAAGAGACTGGTACCAATGGCCATACGTACACTTGAACACACACTTGGAGTATGTTTTCAACCTGACCAATGTTTATTATGTGCGTAGTTTAAAGAACCGGTTGCCTCGTTCGACTCACCTTGTCGTGTCATATACTGTCGACCCCAGACTGCCAAAGTCATTTCATGCTTTCACTGGTTGGCTTTGGTCATTTCCCATGGCCTGGGGCCTGGGGTGTATAGGCCATGGTCTGGTCATGTGTCACTCCTGATCTGATCTACTCGGCTTCCGAGCGGTGCAGCGGTCTAAGGCACTGCATCTCAGTACAAGAGGTGTCACTACAGTCCCTGGTTCGATTTCAGGCTGTATCATTTCCGGCTGTGATTGGGAGTCCCATTGGGCGGCGCACAATTGGCCCAGTGTCGTCTGGGTTTTGCCGGGGTAGGCTGTCATTGTAAATAAGAATAAGTTCTTAACTGACTTGCCTAGTTAAATAAAAAATAARAAAATGACCACTGAGAAAGACACACATGATCTCACTCATGTAATCCAGCACTGCCATAAATCTTACTCTCAGTCCTATTCCATTAAAGCAGCCACAGGCCTGGCTGACTGGTACTTTATCTAAAAACATGACCCCTGCTGACATAGTGGGGTGACCCTCTGGGTGGAGGTCACAGGAACATTTACAGGTTTGGTAGGGCAGAGGCCAGTGATGGCCGGTCAAAGGACATTGTTAAGATGATGAAAATGGCTAACACAGGTTGGGGTTGCATGCTGATGCCTTTGTCTGTTGCTGTAAAGGCACATTGCTCATTGATGTCATCATGAATCATCTGCCATTCAGTCTGTCTGTTTTAGCTCATTCATACGGTTTACTGCCTGTAGAAGACAAAGGCCCGTACGAAGCCATTCCAATGAAATGTCATTCTAACCTCTCTTTACTGAGGCCAGGTCCCCTATCATGTGAGGGGGGTGGTTAGGTTGGGGGTTAGGGGGTTAGGTTGTTAGGTTGTTCTGAGCCGACTCTGTGTAGCTTTGCAACATCTTTCAAAACATAACACTCCACTGGTAATATGTAAAGAACTACTAGCAATCACCACTGGTATGTAAGTCTCATTGAGAGAGGGAATGGATTAAAGGCATTGTTCATGTTGACTCTCTACTTGTCAAATAAATGGGTTGTGGGGCGTGGGGGGGGGGGGCGACTGACATGCTGCTGGCTGCCTGCTTATCGCGCGCTCCCAATTGTCGTCTAATCTGTTGGTTGAGCGCAGAGCCTGCTCGTAAACACATTTCTCCAGTCAGACAGACAATCCAGTCAGACAGACAATTACCCCCTTGTTGTGCATCAGGGATTACTGTACAGTATATCCTGCCCCACCTCTGCATACATTTCTGACAAAGGACTTCATTGAATACCCATCCATAAGTCATTTGGCTCTGCTCCACGTCGAGACTCACACACAAGACATATATTCTACTTTAAGGATAGTCCCTCCATTCTGTTACGTTGGAAGTGTTGTTGCTTCCAATCCTTAAGGCTAAACAGTAAACAGATTCCATGGAATAAATTCAATTAACTTTGTAACCTTGTAGATAATTACACGAAGGCAGCCACCATGGACTTGGCGGTAATGGTGTTTTTACCCTTGATCCCTGGCCCTACTTTTCCCATTTGTTTATCAAATTAATTTAGGCCCATAGATTTGTAAATTCTATTCTTAAATACACATAACTTTTTATTTTAGCTCCACATTACACTTGTGCTTATGCTAATTAAACCATGTTTATCAAGCATAAACAGAGTGATGGCTGTAAATAAAACGTCCAAAGAAGTTAAGGCCACTAAGCGCTAGGAAAAACAATGATGGGGTTTTGCTATTCCATGTCCTTGGGTGACATTGTCCTGGTTTTGGGCTGTTCTTACTTCCTCTATAAAGTCACACAGCTATGCATTACGAAACATGAGCTAATGTATTATCAAAAATATTTAGATTTAGTTTTTAAAACGTTCCAATATACACGTATCTATTACAATATTCTTTCTGCATCTTATCATCTTCCAGTTTTGTAAGATAATATCTGTGGTCACCGGGCGAGAGATTGTTGTCGTGTCTTGTTTCAAGGACAAATGTTTGACCTGTTAAATTTGACAGGCTACTTGTATGCCCTTTCTCCATTAAAGTGAATGTCTGCACTAGCCCTTCTCGGCTTCATCCTGTATTGATGTGTCAAACAAACACAGCTAGCTTGTTTGCCTTATACTAAGTAGTCCTTATTGTGCTTTATGTATTTGTTTATTTTTTAGATAAGGATAAGGCCTTTTATGGATAAGCAGCTGACACTCCCGCTATCTGCACGAAATGGTGTGAGGGAAGATAAAATGGAGTCTGTTAATCGTGTGGTGGTGAAGGGGGGAATAATGTTATTGACCTATGCTGACAACAATGTGTTTCAATTATACCCCGACGACCATTTGTCAGGCGAGCGGCGCAATGGAGGGACTTATGATGTGTCTTTGGAAAGCACTTTAATTTAATTACCCAATTTCTTCTTCAAGCAACAACGCCCAGCCCAGACCCACGATGTGAGACAAATAAAGACAAGTTTGAAAGTTGCCATTTTGCAGACTGCATCTCTCCCTGGTGAAAGAGGGGAGACTGCCAGACTGTAGGAGATTTTTTTACTCTTTTTATACATGTTCCATGAATCTGTAATACCAGAAATTGGATTTAAAAAAAAGAAGAATAAGGTGTAAGGTAGTATTTACATCTTTTAGAGATAATTAATTTGGTCCTTTCTTACACTGGAATTCAGTGGTGGAAAAAGTGCCCAATTTTCATACTTGAGTAAAAGTAAAGATACCTTAATAGAAAATGACTCAAGTAAAAGTRAAAGTCACCCAGTAAAATACTACTTGAGTAAAAGTCTAAAAGCATTTGGTTTTAAATATATTTAAGTRTCAAAAGTAAAAGTGAAAGTATAACTAATTTCAAATTCCTTATATTAAGCAAACCAGACAGCATCATGTTATTTTTTAATTCATTTTTGAACGAATAACCAGGGGCACGCTCCAACACTCAGACACCATTTACAAACAAGCGTTTAGTGAGTCCACCAGATCAGAGGCTGTAAGGATGACCAGGGATGTTCTTTTGATACGTGTGTGAATTAGATAATTGTGTTGTCCTGATAAGCATTCAAAATGTAATGAGAACTTTTGGGTGTAAAAAATACATAATTTTCTTTAGGAATGTAGTGAAGTAAAAGTAAAAGTTGTCAAAAATATAAATAGTAAAAGTAAAGTACAGATACCCCCAAAAACGACTTAATTAGTACTTTCAAGTGTTTTTACTTACAATAAGTACTTTACACCACTGCTGGAATTAATGATTTTCACCCTGTTAAGTACTCGATAGTTTTCACAATGTTAAATATTTGTTTACAACTCAGCTCCTGAACAGATTTCCCAGATTTCTTTTTTTTTCAAATTGCACTCGTGCGAATGTGATTAATTCTAATCAAGTCCAATTTATTCTTGCTGAGCAGCTGGAAGAGGCCTGACTGTTGTCTGTGTACTGTCTGTGTGGTGTCTAGGTAGACGGAGGTGTCGATCACAGCTCTCCCCTCTAGGTGTTGAGGCGTTGGTTGTTTCAGGGAGAAGCAGGGAAACGTGCACTCTGGCCCTCTGCGCCTGGACATGAAAAACCTGCATGTTGTAGTCCTGAAAAACCTCACCCTTTCAGGACTACAACATGTGTCTCTTCCTCTAACAAACTGTATCCAATCAACAGTGTAACTTTCATAACAACTCCTCAGCAGATCTTATTGAGAGGAAGAATAGTGGGTAAAATGTACTTGACTATAAGCATGTTATGTACACCAATTATGTTAATTGGAGAGTTGCAGATGGAGAGTTGCAGATGGCCCAGTGTTGACTGTAGATTCAGTGCCTCTTTTTAAATATCTGCTGAAGATACACTTTAATGAAAATATTTTTAATGTATGATTTCAATGTATGATTCTAATTGGATATCTTGTTTCATGCTCCTTCCTCCTGTCATTGTTTCTTTGTTAGTACTTTTATTTCATTATTTTATGATGTGGAGCACTTTGTTACTCGTATTGAAAAACCCTATACAGGTTGTTATTATTAGTGCAGCTCTAGGATCAGGAAGGCAGACATGGAATTAAAGTGCCAGTGTCACGTGATGTTCATTATTGTGCAACCTCTCCAAATTTCTCCCGTCTCTGTCATCCATATGTGCAGACGCATCAGTCTTTGACAGATAACGCTCTGTGGACAACTTTGGGCATTGAATTACAGAGACACAACCCCCCCCCACATGTTTTAATTGTCAGTTGTTTTGTGGAGGGAAAAAAGGGTGTGTTCTGATACCATTTGCATAATTAGTCATCTAAATCTGATGTTGATTGGCGGACGGACGGACGGGGGGGGGGGGGGGGGAAACTTTGGGTGAAAACATTTTTGGCGGTTGGGGCATTGTTCTACAAAAAAATAATTTCAAGGGGATCATAGTCCAGAAGAAGGCCATACTCATCTAGGAATCTATCTGAAATGCTTACCAATCCATCCTGTCATCCGTCCATCCTGTCATCCATCCTGTCACCGTCCATCCTGTCATCCATTATGTCATCCATCCTGTCATCCATTATGTCATCCATTATGTCATCCATTATGTCATCCATCCATCCTGTCATCCTGTCATCCATCCATCCTGTCATCCAACATGTCATCCATCCATCCTGTCATCCATCCATCCTGTCATCCGTCCATC
Source organism: Salvelinus sp. IW2-2015 (assembly GCF_002910315.2). Taxonomy (NCBI): domain Eukaryota; kingdom Metazoa; phylum Chordata; class Actinopteri; order Salmoniformes; family Salmonidae; genus Salvelinus; species Salvelinus sp. IW2-2015. Next base: position 6,108,936 of record NC_036855.1, read on the forward strand.
CTGTCATCCATCCTGTCATCCATCCATCCTGTCATCTGTCCATCCTGTCATCCATCCAGTCATCCATCCTGTCATCCTCTTTCTCCTATCTGATTGGAAAATACTTGACAGGTGAAAACAGGGTCCGACTTTAAACAAAGTACAACTTACAGTGTAAAGGTTTTATATACAGTAGCATACATAGAGGCTTCATAAGCACCTCATAAATTATTCACAAATCATCTATAAGCATATGTCATGCTCTATAAACGGTGTATATAGTGCGTTGTGTCACATTTGGCAATTCACCCTACGGTGGCAATGGCTGTCACCCCTTATACAGCATTTATAGAGTATGACATACGCTTATAGATGATTTGTAAAGTAATTTATGTAGTGCTTATGAAGCCTTTATAAATTGTACTTTGTTTATTAAAGTGGGATTAAAAACAGTGTGGTGGAAGCCCATCAATGGGCTGGTGTTCACCTACACATTTCTTTCAGATCAGTGCAATGAAGCAGAGGATACGAGGAGAGGACATACTTTTAAGAGAACTGAGAAAAAGACTAACAGACATGGAGATAGTAATATCAGAAGCAAAGTCGACCTAAAATCTCCTCTCAGTCTTTGAGTGACGTAAGTGCAGAATCCCCCATCTGAGCGCTTGAGATATGGAAAGCTATCTGTTCCCAGAGCGCCCGTCCGCTCCAGGGCCCAGAGAACCCACGTCAAATGCCAGACATCTATGGGAAGTGACATTCAGAGCATGCCAAGATACTCAGCAGTGCATCAAGGAAATGAAACCCATTAGCACATCTGTGTTCGGGAATGTCTGTGTTCAGAATGTATGTTCTGGCCAATGCAGGTCACTTTGTCCCCTGTTTCTTGTACTTTGCACAACCTAACTAAGAAGAACTCACACACAGACCCCTCTGAGAACGKCMTGGCTGCTGAACCCTAAATGAAGATGTTGCCGTGGGAACGTCCTGGCTGCTGAACCCTAAACGGAGATGTTGCCATGGGAACGTCCTGGCTGCTGAACCCTAAACGGAGATGTTGCCGTGAGAACGTCCTGGCTGCTGAACCCTAAATGAAGATGTTGCCGTGAGAACGTCCTGGCTGCTGAACCCTAAATGAAGATGTTGCCGTGGGAACGTCCTGGCTGCTGAACCCTAAATGAAGATGTTGCCGTGGGAACGTCCTGGCTGCTGAACCCTAAATGGAGATGTTGCCGTGGGAACGTCCTGGCTGCTGAACCCTAAATGAAGATGTTGCCGTGGGAACGTCCTGGCTGCTGAACCCTAATAGTGGAGATGTTGCCGTAGGAACGTCCTGGCTGCTGAACCCTAAGTGGAGATGTTGCCGTGGGAACGTCCTGGCTGCTGAACCCTAAGTGGAGATGTTGCCATAGGAACGTCCTGGCTGCTGAACCCTAAGTGGAGATGTTGCGTGGGAACGTCCTGGCTGCTGAACCCTAAGTGGAGATGTTGCCGTAGAAACGTCCTGGCTGCTGAACCCTAAGTGGAGATGTTGCCGTAGGAACGTCCTGGCTGCTGAACCCTAAGTGGAGATGTTTGCCGTGGGACGTCCTGGCTGCTGAACCTAAGTGGAGATGTTGCCGTGGGAACGTCCTGGCTGCTGAACCCTAAGTGGAGATGTTGCCGTGGGAACGTCCTGGCTGCTGAACCCTAAACGGAGATGTTGCCGTGGGAACGTCCTGGCTGCTGAACTCTAAACGGAGATGTTGCCGTGGGAAGTCCTGGCTGCTGAACCCTAAGTGGAGATGTTGCCGTGGGAACGTCCTGGCTGCTGACCCCTAAGTGGAGAATGTTGCCGTGGGAACGTCCTGGCTGCTGAACCCTAAACGGAGATGTTGCCGTGAGTGCTGCAACCTTTCTTAGCGGGGGGCTCCCACAAGGCTGATTTCTGTTTGATGAATAAACGGGGTAAGGATCTTGCTGTTGGGGCGATGCTGCAAATGTCAACGGCAGACAAACAGTGGAGCAAGCCGTCCATAAAGCCCTGTTTTCCTTAGCCCAGACCTCCTGTAGCCACCAATCAGGAGCCCCCAGTCTCCTATTGGATTGGAGTTCAAGGATACACATAATTAGAGAACAGTAGTTTTGCTGATGGGCCCCAGGTCAGACCGCACTTTGTTACACACAAATGATGGTTCCAAAATTCTGTCCTCTCTGTCTGTCTGTCCTCTCTGTCCATTCTGTCTGTCTGCTGTCTTCTCTGTCCAGTCCTGTCCTGCCTATCGTCTCTGTCCTGTCTGTCCTCTCTGTCCTGTCTGTCTTGTCTGTCCTCTCTGTCCTGTCTGTCTCTCTGTCCTGTCTGTCCTCTCTGTCCTGGTCATCTTGTCTCTCTTGTCCTGTCCTGTCTGTCCTCTCTGTCCTGTCTGTCTTGTCTGTCCTCGTCGGTCCTGTCTGTCTCTCTGTCCTGTCTGTCCTCTCTGTCCTGTCATCTCTGTCCTCTTCTGTCCTGTCACCTCTGTCCTCTCTGTCCTCTCTGTCCTCTCTGTCCTGTCATCTCTTGTCCTGTCATCTTGTCCTGTCTCTTCTGTCTGTCATCTCTGTCCTGTCCTCTCTGTCCTCTCTGTCCTGTCATCCTTGTCCTGTCATCTCTGTCCTGTCCTCTCTGTCCCTGTCATCTCTGTCCTGTCCTCTCTTGTCCTGTCATCTCTGTCCTGTCCTCTCTGTCCTGTCCTCTCTGTCCTCTCTGTCCTCTCTGTCCTCTCTGTCCTGTCTGTCCTCTTCTGTCTCTCTGTCCTCTCTGTCCTGTCTGCCTTTCTGTCCTCTCTGTCCTGTCTGTCCTGTCTGTCCTCTCTGTCCTCTCTGTCCTGTCTGTCCTTTCTGTCCTCTCTGTCCTGTCTGTCCTGTCTGTCCTCTCTGTCCTGTCTACAGCAGCTG
>NC_036855.1:6113103-6119889 GCF_002910315.2 Salvelinus sp. IW2-2015
AAAAATGAAAGAGTGCCGTGAGAACGTCCTGGCTGCTGAACCCTAAATGAAGATGTTGCCGTGGGGAACGTCCTGGCTGCTGACCCTAAATGAAGTTGTTGCCGTGGGAACGTCCTGGCTGCTGAACCTAAATGAAGATGTTGCCGTGGGAACGTCCTGGATGCTGAACCCTAAATGAAGATGTTGCCGTCGGAACGTCCTGGCTGCTGAACCCTAAGTGGAGATGTTGCCGTAGAACTCCTGGCTGCTGAACCCTAAGTGGAGATGTTGCCGTGGGAACGTCCTGGCTGCTGAACCCTAAGTGGAGATGTTGCCATAGGAACGTCCTGGCTGCTGAACCTAAAGTTGGAGATTGTTGGCCGTGGGAACGTCCTGGCTGCTGAACCCTAAGTGGAGATGTTGCCGTAGAAACGTCCTGGCTGCTGAACCCTAAGTGGAGATGTTGCCGTAGGAACGTCCTGGCTGCTGAACCCTAAGTGGAGATGTTTGCCGTTGGAATGTTCGAACGTCCTGGCTGCTTGAACCCTAAAGTGGAAGTTGCCTCAAGTTCCTCTGGCTTGGCAATGCGGAAAGTACATGGTTCTCCTGGTGAATTCCCTTTGGACATGAACCCCCAACGTGGAGATGTTGCCGTGGGAACGTCCTGGCTGCTGAACCCTAAACGAGATGTGCCGTGGGAACGTACCTGGGCTGGCCCACTGAAACTCCTTAAAACGGAATCCCGAAATAGATTTATAGCTCGTCTGGAATATCTCACCACCGAGCATTAGTCGGCAAACCTCAAGAATGGGAGAATTGTATAGTCCAATGTACGTGATATGGACGTTCCACTTAGTGTTAGCTGCTGAACAACCCTAGTGAGATAGTATGCCGTGGGAACGTCCTGGCTGCTGAACCCTAAACGGAGATGTTGCATGTGTGTGATGCTAAGTTGTCTGCAAACACATTTCTTAGCGGGGGCTCCCACAAGGGCTTGATTTCTGTTGCATAATAAAACGGAAGCTAATACTATAATAAATAAAATCAAAATATTTGAACAACAGTGCAGGGTAAGGATCTTCGCTGTTTGGTTGTGCTTCATGACATACGAGTCTATAATCGACAAACAGGTCAGGTGTCACCTCATCAGGACGGATTCCGAGCGCTCAGCAAGCACCGATCCCACTCACTGAAACCATGCCTTTGTCCTCACTTTAAGTGCTCCCACCATCCCTCCTGTCTTAACCCCAGCCCTAATACAGGAGCACTCCACCCCAGCCCTCCCTCGATTCTTCAGGTAATTAGCGAGACAATGTCAACCAAAGATTCACACCTACTAAATATTTATGAGGTAGACATAAGTTTTGTAGGTCTGGACACCGAGGTAGAGGTAGGTGTTTGAAAGCCGGCCTCAGGATCATCCCACTGATGTAACAACAACGCAACATGATGACTAGGTTCCAAACCTATTGTGAAAATCCAGAATTCTGTGCACTCTCTGTCTTGCTTCTGCTACTCTTTTCTCTTAGTCACAATATCATCACCTGTCTGCTGTGTGACATTTCCTACATACCTCTCAAGGCTCTTCCTGCCTATCGTCTCTTCCTTTCGTGACTCTTCATTCTGCTGCCGTACTTGTGATAAAGTTTACACACGCCTATATGCTCCTGTCCCCCTAGTGCTGTCCTCTTCTGTGAAGTCTTAGCTGTCTGTCTGCTCTGTCTGTCTGCTCCTGTCTGTCTGTCAATCGTCTGTCTGCCTTCTGTCTCGTCCTGGTCTGTTCCTTCCGTCTGTCTTGTCTCGTTCTCTTCAGCCTGACTGTCTTTCCTGTCTAGCCGACTCGCTCATCAGAGCTCTGTCCTATCTTGTATCCAAAACTTGTCCCTCCTACATTCTCCGTACCCTACCCTAGTCTAGAAACCCTCTTCTGGTTCCTCTGTTCATGCTCTCTGTTACATCTCGTACCTGCTAGCGTAGCATCCCTTCTTCTCATACTCCCACTCTATAACCCTCCACTGGTAAGCAAACCCCTTCCTGGGTTAACCAGGTACAGTACTCTGTATCCCGCTGTTCATCTCGATCCTGTCCTCTCGGTATGCACCTAGGTCGATCTCTTCGTCCTACCAATGGTCCTCTCTGTCCTCTCTGTCCATGTCATTACTCTGTCCTGTCATCTATCTACGTCCTGTTCCTCTCTGTCCTTATTGTCAAGGTTATACTCTCTGAGTGTCCCCTAATGTCCGTCCACTCACCCCACCTGTTCCCCCTGTTATCATAATCTTTCAGTCCCCTGTAATTGTCGCTCTGCAAGTCCTCCGATACAGTCTTCATCCTATCCGCCTTATCTCTAGTCCTCCTCAGCTCTGTACCATCTCTGAATACTCTGTGTTCTAGTTTCTTACCCACGTCTTGTTCGCTGCAAATCTATCCTACTCTGTCCTTTCTGTCCTCTCTGTCCTGTCTGTCCTGTCTGTCCTCTCTGTCCTCTCTGTCCTGTCTGTCCTTTCTGTCCTCTCTGTCCTGTCTGTCCTGTCTGTCCTCTCTGTCCTGTCTGTCCTGTCTGTCTGTGTGTTGATAGTGTGACATGTAGTCTAGCGCTGCTGTTATAAATAGAGTATCACAGGTTAGTGAATCAGTTCACTGTTAGTACAGTAGTTCAATATTGACCGAAGTGTATCTAAACAGTGCGTTTTAATGACAACTCAACCTAGATAGGTCCATGCACTAAAGATAAGCAAATTCCACACATCATTTTTACATTGTAGACCTGAACATCACAGTTCTATCAGTGTCTGCTGGTGCATTTTGAGCCTCTGTCCCATACCTTTATATACATCCTGCTATCCCTGACTGGGGAAATGAAATCCATTGTGGTCCATTACAGAGTGCCCACTCTGCAGGGCAGGCTTTATGACATCAGGCTGGGTATGGGGAGAGCATTCCATTACCCGCTGAAATGGATGCCTGGATTTCCTCCTTGATTAGCTTTGTCTCCAATAACAATGATAGCCGTAGGCAGGGCTAATTGAGCAGGGCTCGCCCCCTCTCCATGCGAAAGTGCTTCCTCATTTCGTCTGTCCTTTTAATAATTACATTATCATTTTACACCCGTTGAAGTTTTTTTTCCGTTTGTGTTGAAGTGAAAGCTCATTATTGGGCCTGAATTATGTGCCGTGTATTGATCCGTGTGCTGGATCACGGGCCTCTAAGTTGGTCTAGACAGAATAGTTAGCCAGGTGACAGAAAGGAAACAGAGAGGCCCCAAGGGAAGGATCCCTGAGCTCAGTTAGCAATTAATGCCTGCCAGGTAATGGAATTTAAGTTTCCACTAAATCCACCAAAGCTTTGACATTTCAAGTGCCTTATAAAAAACCATTAGCGTAATGAGAAGGTCCAAACAGAGAGGCATTATTTTTCTCCTCTATAACTCCCCCTCTCTCGCTATCTCCCACCAGTGAGTCTCTCATGTTCTCGAGCGCTTCTAGAGCTAATCAGCGCGTGTCGTGTGTGACCTGCGCGCGCCGCGCGAGCGGCGTAGATGCTCGAATCATTTCAACTTATAAGAAAGAATTATCCAAGAACTTCTGAGAGATTTTGGGTCCAGAATGCTTGTTGTGTATATATTTGTTGGCCTGATTGGAGGTCTGTGGGTTTGTGATTTGAAGGGTTATAGCAGGTTATTTCGACTATCTTTTCCCTGACAGGCAAGGCTAATCTCCATTTTGGGTTGTGAGGGTGTTCTGTGAATAAAACACGCAAATGAGCGGGGGAAAAGACCCAATATGCTGAGTCAGAAGCCAAGACGGCCATTCATCCTCTATGGAGTTGTGGGTCCGTTTTAAAGCTATCCATCATTATCTTGATGTAAAGCGCCACACTGCTAAGCTAACTGACACAACCCACTTGCCACCAGGGCCAGCAAGCACTGTGTCTTGAGTGGACTCAGAGGGAGTTGGGCTGTGGGGTGGGGTAGAGAGATGGACTCAGTGGAGTTGGCCTGTGGGGTGGGGTGAGAGATGGACTCATAGGAGTTGGGCTGTGGGGTGGGGGGTAGGAGATGGACTCATAGGGAGTTGGGCTGTGGGGGAAGAAGAGAGATGGACTCATAAGGAGTTGGGCTGTGGGGTGGGGGTAGTATAGATGACTCATAAGGAGTTGGCAGTGGGGTGGGGGTAGAGAGATTGACTCATAAGGGGTTGGGCTGTGGGGTGGGGGAGAAGAGATTGACTCATAGGGAGTTGGGCTGTGGGGTGGGGGTAGAGAGATGGACTCGGGGATAGAGGATAAGTTGGGCTGGGGGTGGGGGTGAGAGATGGACTCAGGGAGTTGGGCTGTGGGGTGAGGGTAGAGAGATGGACTCATAAGGAGTTTGGGCTGTGGGGTGGGGGTAGAGAGATTGACTCATAAGGAGTTGGGCTGTGGGGTGGGGGTAGAGAGATATGACTCATAGGGTAGTTGGGCTGTGGGGTGGGGGTAGAGGATGGACTAGGAATTGGGCTGTGGTGCGGTGAGAGAGATGGACTCATAAGGAGTTGGGCTGTGGGGTGGGGGTAGATAGATGGACTCAATAAGGAGTTGGCAGTGGGGTGGGGGTAGAGAGATTGACTCATAAGGAGTTGGCAGTTGGGGGTGGGGGTAGAGAGATTGACTCTAGCGGATTGACTTGATCTGAGAGATGGGGTGTGTCTAGGAATGGAATACAGGAGAAGTTGGGGCTGTGGGGTGGGGGTAGAGAGATGGCTGCATAAGGAGTTGGGCTGTGGGGTGGGGGATAGAGAGAAGTGATGGTACTCACTAGAGGAGTTGAGCTGTGGGGTGGGGGTAGAGAGATTGGACTCATAGGAGTGCAGTGGGTGAGGTGAGAGAAGATTGACTCATAGATTGAGCTGTGGGGTGGGGGTAGAGAGATGGACTCATAAGGAGTTGGCAGTGGGGTGGGGAGTGACGAGATTAGAGCCATAGGAGGGTATGAGCTGTGGGTGGGGGTAGAGAGATTGACTCATAGGGAGTTGAGCTGTGGGGGTGGGGGTAGAGAGATGGACTCATAAGGAGTTTGAGCTGTGGGGTGGGGGTAGAGAGATGGACTCATAAGGAGTTGCAGTGTGGGTGGGGGTAGAGAGATTGACTCATAGGGAGTTGGGCTGTGGGTTGGGGGTAGAGAGATGGACTCAGGGATTTTGGGCTGTGGGTTGGGGGTAGAGAGATTGTTGTTATACAAAGTGGATTTATTCCACAAATCTACCCCCCCTTCCTCACACTCCGAAACGGGTACCTCTATGATAGAGAACTGTGTGTGTGTGTGTGTGGTGTGTCGCCAGTTTGCAGGCCTCCACTTAAAAGATAGCTTAATGAAAAGTGTGGAATAGTCATGTGATTGTGCTGCACCTGTTAAAGCAGCCCTCTCCTCCTGGGAGAGAGATAGAGAGCCAAGAACTTCAATTTCCCCCCTGTAATGAGGCCACTCTCCTCAAAAGCCATTCTGTGTGTGTCCTTGGCATATATGCCTTGGTAAATGCCAGTAAATACATACAGGGAAAAATAAAGTAGGCTATAATCGACAAGGGCGTGGACGAGAATAGCTGCTGATTAGACTTGTTTTACTGCCGTACTGTTGCCCACCTAGACCAGCCCTGACCTTGCATAGCAAAGCCCTTACACATCTAATGATCTCTGAGTTGATACAATGTGTTCTCTCCCTCTCTCTCTTCTTTCTCTCTCTCCATCTTTCCCTCGCTCATGACACACACTACACACACACACCACACACACAACACACACACAGCACAACACACACAACACACCACACACACACACACACACACACACAACACACACACACACACACACACACCACACACACACACACACACACACACACATCACACACACACACACACACACACACACACACACACACACAGTCTAAAATACCCAGTCAGCAGTTCAGCTGGGAGTTCTAGCAAATTAGCTGTCCTATTGAAATAGAAGGAGAGTGCTCTGTGCAGCTGAAAATGCTGCTATGGCAAGCCTTACAGGAGAGCCTTACAGGAGAGGGATGGAGGGGAAATTACTTGTTCGGACAAAGAAACATGAGAAGGTCCTTTCACTACAAATCTACCAATTTACATTCAGACGTTGGGAGATTACATCTATTTCTTTTTCCGTTTTTTCCCTTCTCATCATTTCTCCTCACATTATCATCCATAGGTTTCACACTAAGTGCTTTTAGAAAAAAAATATTTCCCAATTCTGAAATACATCATTTTGATGAATACATTACTTCCCCCTTCCTCTTAGCCATTATTTTGGATTGAATACTATCATGACCTGATTAGTGTAATGGTGCCAATACTAAAGGACTGTGCACCTCAATTGAGTTAAGGATACCTACTGTATTTCTAAGAATTTAGGGTTGACACATTTAGGCTACTCTGTTATATTTGCGATGCTAGAGATCTACAGATGAACCTTCCTCATAACATCCTCCCTCTTAGTCTTAACTGCATCATGATGATGTGGCTCCTTGACTGTCCAATATCTTGAAAACTTGACTGCTGACATGCAAAAAATATTGGGACTGTATCAACAGTGCACTAAATAAAAAATAAAAAAAATACCAAAATGTAGTTTTATATATTTAAATCATCAATTTAAATGTAGGACTACATTTTCTGTATTTGTGATAATTTTAGTTGAATCCTGAAACCAGCAGCTTAAGTGATTATTTTCATTGTCTAATTCTATCTCTTTGCCGTCTTCCCCCTTCAGCTGGATTGGCCCAAGGTAATTAAGATTCCATTCCGGGCT
>NC_036855.1:6119914-6135483 GCF_002910315.2 Salvelinus sp. IW2-2015
TCCCCTCTCTCTCTATCGTCTCTCCTCTCTCTCTCTCTCTCTCTCTCTCTCTCTCTCTCTCTCTCTCTCTCTCTCTCTCCTCTCTCTCTCTCTCTCGTCTCTCTCTCTCTCTCTCTCCTCTCTCTCTTCTCCCCCTTCTCTCTCTCCTCTGTTGCTTCACTCTGTCATTACCCACACGAATGGTCCTGAATCTTTCAACTTATAGAAAAAAATTATCCAAGAATTCTCTGAGAGATTGTTGGGGTCCAGAATGCTTGTTGGTGTATTATTGTTGGGCCTGATTGGAGGTCTGTGGGTTTGATTGATGGGTATTAGCAGGTTCAATTTTCCCTGACAGGCAAGGCTAATCTCCATTTTGGGTGGTGAGGGTGTTCTGTGATAAAAACACGCAATGAGCGGGGGAAAGAACCAATATGCTGAGTCAGAAGCCAAGACCGGCCATTCATCTCTATGGAGTTGTGGGTCCGTTTAAAGCTATCCATCATTATCTTGGATGAACACGCCACACTGCTAAGCTAACTGACACAACCCACTTGCCACCAGGGCCAGCAAGCACTGTGTCTTGAGTGGACTCAGAGGGAGTTGGGCTGTGGGTGGGGGTAGAGAGATGGACTCAGGGAGTTGGCTGTGGGTGGGGGTAGAAGATGGACTCATAGGGAGTTGGGCTGTTGGGGTGGGGGTAGAGAGATGGACTCATAGGGAGTTGGGGCTGTGGGGTGGGGGTAGAGAGATGGACTCATAAGGAGTTGGGCTGTGGGGTGGGGGTAGAATAGATGGACTCGATAAGGAGTTGGCAGTGGGGTGGGGGTAGAGAGATTGATCCATAGGGAGTTGGGCTGTGGGGTGGGGGTAGAGAGATTGACGAATTGGAATGTTAAGACGCAGGGTTATCGCTTGGCTTCTGTGACTGGACCATTGGAACACCTAAAGTGACCCCTAAGCTCTCTGATTGGCTCTTTAGGATTGCTGTGTGTGTGTCCCCCACCCCACGCCATCTTGTTGTGTGGTCCCCCTCTTCAGACCCCTTCAGACCCGGGGCGGGGAGGCGGTGGCTGGGTGGCCTTCTTACCTGGATGAGTGAGTGTGCATAAGAACTTGTTTGAATTCATAATTGTGCTCTTGTGAAGGGGGGAATTTGTAAAGCAAGGCAGGGCTCATTGTGTGGCGGTGCGAGTCCAGTGGAGGGTGCGAGGCGCTCAAAGCTAATATAATCTAAGCTATTAGAGAGGGTTAATTAGCAGCTGAACTGGAGCCCGAAGAGGAGGCAGGCAGGCAGAGAGAGGGAGAGAGGGAGTGGGCAGGGATAGAGAGGTCTTCAGGGAGTCATTAAAGGCTGCTTGTTGTGATACAGCCACATAGTCAATGGAGGAAAGAGAAAGAGAGGTTCACACAGTGAAAAATGCCCTTGTGTTCTCCTGTCTGAAAATAAAATATGAATTTTATGGATCTAAGCAAAAGGGTTTTATTCAGTGCTGCCATGCAAAGCATAGAGGGGAAAGGGTTTTTGTGAGGTGGTCTGGATATTTACCATAATTTATTGTTGTTAAAGTTTGTCATACATTAACATTTCCTCACCTATTCAAGCATAGGCTATACGTATATGACAAATGCACTAGGATAAGTAGATAGTTCTAATGTGATGTTTTACATCATTTTATTATTATTTAAAAAACAATTAGTAGGTAGATCAGCTTTAATATTGCAGATAGATTGTAGTTTCCATAATTTTCTGCATATATTTTGGGGGTAAATTTATACATGTATATATACTTTTTATTATTATTATTTTGTTATATATTTTCCTTTATTATTTTCCAGTAAAGCCTACCACCCCTGCCCTAATTGGAGTAAAGTAATGGACAACAATAGTTAGGCTTCTACTTCTAGCTTATACATACTATATACATTTGATGGACACAGTGTATTTTACAATAGTTATCTTTTGTTTGTCTTTAATCCAATCCTTCAGCTACCCTCAACCGCTCCCATCTATCTCTGAAGACCATCAAGTTTGATTATTATTTGTCATATATTTCTAACTGTGCTGTTTCACAAAAGTTCTGAACCTATACGTTACAGCCTTATAAAAAAAAATCATCATCAATCTACACACAATACCCCAATAAGTATTCGGATCCTTTGCTATGAGACTCAAAATTGAGCTCAGGTGCATCCTGTTTTGTTTCCATTGATCATCCTTGAGATGTTTCTACAACTTGATTGGAGTCCACCTGTGGTAAATTCAATTGATTGGACATGATTTGGAAAGGCACACACCTGTCTATATAAGGTCCCACAGTTGACAGTGCATGTCAGAGCAAAAACCAAGTCATAAGTTTGCAGGAATGTGTCGATGCACAGATCTGGGGAAGGGTTCCAGAACATTTATGCAGCATTGAAGGTCCCCAAGAACACTGTGGCTTCCATTATTCTTAAAATATTATCTTAAGTTATGAACCACCAACACTCTTCCTAGAGCTGGCAGCCCGGCCAAACTGAGCAATCAGGGGGGAGAAGGGCCTTGGTCAGGGAGGTGACCAAGAGCCCGATGGTCACTCTGACAGAGTTCCTCTGTGGAGATGGGAGAACCATTCAGAAGGACAACCATCTCTGCAGCACTCCACCAATCAGGCCTTAATGGTAGAGTGGCCAGACAGAATCCCCTCCTCAGTAAAAGGCACATGACAGCCCGCTTGGAGTTTGCCAAAAGGCACCTAAAGACTCTCAGACAATGAGAAACAAGAGTCTCTGGTCTGATGAAACCAAGATTGAACTCTTTGGCCTGAATGCCAAACGTCACRTCTGGAGGAAACCTGTCACCATCCCTACAGTGMAGCATGGTGGTGGCAGCATTATACTGTGGGGATGTTTTTCAGCAGCAGGGACTGCGAGACTAGTCAGGATCGAGGGAAAGATGAACTGAGCAAATTACAGAAAGATCCTTGATGAAATTCTGCTCCAGAGTGCCCAAGACCTCARACTGCGGCAAAGGTTTACCTTCCAACRGGACAACGACCCTAACCACACAGCCAAGACAACGCAGGAGTGGCTTCGGGACAAGTCTCTGAATGTCCTTGAATAGCCCAGCCAGAGGCCGGACTTGAACCCCGATCAAACATCTTTGGAGAGACCTGAAAATAGCTGTGCAGTGACACACCCCATCCAACTTGACAGAGCTTGAGAAGATCTGCAGAGAAGAATGGGAGAAACTCCCCAAATACAGTTGTGCCAAGCTTGTAGCGTCATACCCATTCAAGGCTGTAATCGCTGCCAAAGGTGCTTCAATAAAGTATTGAGTAAAGGGTCGATAAATGTAATGTATGCAAATGTTATATTWAATTTTTTTTCATTTTATACATTTGCAAAAATGTCTGAACCTGTTTTTGCTTTGTCATTATGTGGTATTGTGTGTATATTGATGAGGAGGAAAAAACAATTTAATGCATTTTAAAATAAGGCTGTAATGTAACAATATGTGGAAAAAGTCAAGGGGCCTGAATACTTTACAAATGCACTATATACATTTTACGGACACAGTATATTTTACATTAGTTATCTTGTTGTTTTTAGTCCAGTCAAACCCTCCCCCATCTATCTCTGAACACCATCCAGTTGTGATTCCTATTTGCCATATCTTTTTCAACTGTGCTGTGATGTTTCACAAAAAGTTCCTCTTTAGGCTAGGGGGCAGTATTTTGATGTTTGGATGAAAAACGTGCCCAAAGTATAATGCCTATTTCTCAGGCCTAGAAGCTAGAATATGCATATAATTGGTAGATTAGGATAAATAACACTCTAAAGTTTCCAAACTGTCAAAATATTGTCTGTGAGTATAACATAACTGATATAGCAGGCGAAAAYCTGAGGAAAATCCATCCAGGAAGTGCTGTTTTTCTGAAACTACTCTTTTCCATTGCAAGCCTATCCTCCATTTAAAGGGATATCAACCAGATTCCTTTCCCTATGGCYTCCACAAGGTGTGAAYAGTTTTTAGACATAGTTTCAGGCTTTTATTCTGAAAAATGAGCGAGAATGATCACATCGSGTCAGTGGATAGCCAGATGTCCTCAGATTTGTGCATGCGCGCGCGCCGGGAGCGAGACCTTTTCTTTCTCTCTTCTATTGAAAAGGCTACCGTCCGGTTGAAATATTATCGATTATTTATTGTAAAAACAACCTGAGGATTGATTATAAAAAACGTTTGACGTGTTTCTACGAACTTTACGGATACTATTTGGAATTTTCATCTGCCCGTCGTGACCGCACGAGCATGTGGATTCCTGAACAAAACGCGCCAGCCAAATGGAGGTTTTTGGATATAAAGAGAATCTTTATCGAACAAAACAAACATTTATTGTGTAACTGGGAGTCTCGTTGTCACGCCCTGACTGTAGAGAGCTTTTTATGTCTCTATTTTGGTTTGGTCAGGGTGTGATTTGGGTGGGCATTCTATGTTCCTTTTTCTATGATTTGTATTTCTGTGTGATTGGCCGGGTGTGGTTCTCAATCAGAGGCAGCTGTCTATCGTTGTCTCTGATTGAGAACCAAACTTAGGTTGCCTTTTCCCACCTGTATTTGTGGGTAGCGTCTATGTGTAGTTGCATGTCAGCACTTGGTTTAAATAGCGTCACGGTCGTTTTGTTAGTTTGTTTAGTGTTTRTTCGTTAATTAAAGAAGAATGTATTCACATCACGCTGCGCCTTGGTCTCATCGTTATGACGAACGTGACACTCGTGAGTGCAAACATACGAAGATCATCAAAGGTAAGTGATTAATTTGATTGCTTTTCTGACTTTCGTGACCAATCTACTTTGCTGCTAGCTGTTTGTAATGTTTTGTCTGCTGAGAGCTGTCCTCACATAATCGCGTGGTTTGCTTTCACCATGAAGTATTTTTGAAATCTGAGACGCCGGTTGGATTAACAACAGGTTAAGCTGTGTTTTGGTGTATTGCACTTGTGATTTCATGAAAATTAAATATTTTTAGTAATTTAATTAGAATTTGGCGCTCTGCAATTCACCGGATGTAGACGAAAATGATCCCGCTAAAGGGATCGGAGCGGCAAGAGGTTTTATTAAAGATATTTTTTTTTGCAAAAAGCATTATTATATTATTGATTGATTGACTATGCCTTTTCAAATCACCCAGCAGTGCTACCTGCAGAGTTAGCTCCAGGTACATGTTACGAGTCTTCAGCCATTCCTGAACCTGCGACCAAAAACCAGCTACATATGGACAGTACCAAAACAAATKATCTCTTCGCAGCAAAATCTGCAGAGCTGGGATGATTGTATCCCCCATATATATATMATTCTATTGTTTTCCATTGAGTTGCTTTCAGAATAATGATCAGTTGGCATATTGGTGTTTTGGAATGTCTCCTCAAAGACAACCCCTAGAAGACTATGATGGACTTCTTTAGTATGTTCATTTTCATCCTAGCAATGTAATCAGATGGTGATTTTGGACCCACTGGGGTGTTGACTCTCTAGCCAATCAATGACATTAACTGATAAATTAAGTTCCATCCAGGGAGAAGCAGTACAAAACTGCAGCATGGTGGCATTTGACGACATGTTGTTTAGCTCTGTGAAACATTGTTCTTATAAGGGTCGTTTTAATTCAAAACCAGCAACCGGATTGAATTAGCATTACTTCTTATTCACACTGTAAATATTACATCCTATGTATATGAATTGTGTTAGGCCTGTATCCTGTTTTATCTCAGATCAATAAACTATTACTGCTTAGACCTTCTTGGTTTAATGAATGGGCTTCACAGGCTCTTGTTCATTCTCTTGCTTGGTTTTTGCAGTGCTGTCTGTCATTGTTCTGCCTGCGGCTATGGAACCCTGACCTGTCCACCGGACGTGCTACCTGTCCCAGACCTGCTGTTTTCAACTCTCTAGAGACCGCAGGAGCGGTAGAGATACTCTTAATGATCGGTTATGAAAAGCAAACTGACATTTACTCCTGATTATTATTTGACCATGCTGGTCATTTATGAACATTTGAACATCTTGGCCATGTTCTGTTATAATCTCCACCCGGCACAGCCAGAAGAGGACTGGCCACCCCTCATAGCCTGGTTCCTCTCTAGGTTTCTTCCTAGGTTTTGGCCTTTTAGGAGTTTTTCCTAGCCACCGTGCTTCTACACCTGCATTGCTTGCTGTTTGTGGTTTTAGGCTGGGTTTCTGTACAGCACTTCGAGATATTAGCTGATGTACGAAGGGCTATATAAATAAACTTGATTTGATTTGATCCAATACCCGTCTGGTGTCAGTCATCTGTTTCTCTGGTATGTCTTATACCATGATAAGACATACCATGATATCTTATCATGATATATCTTACCATATGTTCTGGTCATGCAGAGCCCCAGTGAAAAATATTTAGCATACAGTAAGGACAACTTGTATGTGAAACCACACTCAGGACAGTACTTTCACCCCTAAAATATCTATACAGCAAATTCAATCATACTGTGACACGTACTGTACGTAGTTGGACGATGAATGTGTCCAGCAAATGCACTCAATAAAACAAATGGCCTGGGAGCTTAGGGAGGGAACATTTATGGTACACTGATAGTATGTTCTGCTTTTTACAAAACCTCATATTCCTCTTGACATGTGCATTATGAATGTAGTGTTTCCGGTACTGTGGGGACTAACTACAGCTCCATTACACTATGTACTGTATGTCTAGCACTGCTTGAGGCCTGATGTATTTATCATCCTCTCCTCTCCCTCTCCTCTCCTCTCCTCTCCTCTCCTCTCTCTCTCCTCTCCTCTCCTCTCCTCTCTCTCTCTCCTCTCTCCTCTCCAGTCCTCTCCTCTCTCTCCAGTCCTCTCCTCTCCTCCATTCTCTCCTCTCCTCTCCAGTCCTCTCCTCTCCTCTTCCAGTTCCTCTCCTCTCCCTCCAGTCCTCTCCTCTCCTCTCCAGTCCCTATCTCCATCCTCTCCTCCAGTCCTCTCCTCCATCCTCTCCTCCAGTCCTCTCCTCCATCCTCTCCTCCAGTCCTAGTCTACATTCTCTCTCTGTCTCCACTGCCAGGGCTCTTCAGCAGCTTACAGCCAAATCTTACTTGGCTAGTTAGTGTCTGTTCCCATGGCGTTTTAATGCAGATTAATTACTTTACTGAGCCCCAGAAATATATATATWTTTTTTGTTCCTGGTTGTTTTTAGCTTTCTCCCTGACCTTAGGGTGAGGAGAGAGAAAAACACGCCAACCCTCTACAGAAGACTTATTCTCTCTATTTACTAGAAGACGGAGGTGTTTCTCCTGCATCATCAGATCAATGAAAAGTAAATAGCCCACACTTCTTGTTTCCCAGTGCAGTATTGATCTTTCCTCAGCTTTCGCTTCCCTTTCCCCCGCGTCTCGTGTCTTTCAACCCCTGGGAGCGCACTGATTGCCATAGATTGGACAAGCTAACAACCGCATGATGAGGAACCAGGCTTTATATTTCTTCTCCTGTTCTTTCATTTTTTCTTTTAGTGGCACTGGCATGCACCGACACACACMGACTTACACAGACCTAAACGTCAGATCCACACAGTTCTACTCCATTGAAAGGAATATACTGTTTCTGTTTTTCTCTACAGTTCATTTCTGCTCTTGATCCACCGTGAGAGGATYTGTTTTGATGGAGATGTGTGGTGCTAAATTGACGGAATATCAACCTCACTACGTTGGRATGCTCCTCACCTTACGGATAACTTTTCTCCTTTCCAGCTGGCACCACGTTTGTWCTAGAAGCTTCCAACATGGAGAACRTATCTCAGGTGGCCTGCAGAAAATGACACAATGTTTGTGCTCGAGATGGAAGTGTGGCTGTATGTGGGTGAGTTCAAAGCTGACTCTTCCCACAGTTTGGCAAAGTGAAAAGCTGGAGGAAGGTGATAGGAGGAGGGTAAACCCTCCCCAGCCCTCCTCAAATTAGAACATAGGCAAATTAAAGGGACCAGATCGAATGTGTGTTATACCATTGGCTATTTAAACATGGTTGTGTGTCTGTGTGCGTGTGTGATGTGTGTATGTGTTCCACCGTGCTCTGCGTACGGTGTTGTAATAAATCTTCTTGAGTCTCRGTAAGAGGCTGGCTGCTACCGGGTGGCTGGAGATCAATATCAGCTGTGTTTATTTAATTCCATAGCTCTGTTTCTGGACGCCAGGAACAAATCAGCTGAAATAAGTGATAGTAGTTACGTTTTTTAAGTCTCATCACCAACCTGCAAACTATATGGATCTGTTGGCATCCAACACACATATTATGCGCCATGTTGAATTGTTCACTAGACATRGATAGCCTATAACTAGCCAATAACTATACATGAATAAATACAGATCATAACTATTACTTTAGTTGAGTTTTTGTTACTTGTGTTAATTTCAGGTTCAGTCTTTTAGCCAGGGAAGTAYATCAACTGTTCTGGTGTCATGTCCATGTGTTAAAAAGCTGATACCTACTCATGTTGWGCCGTTTCGTCCCAATCAGACACACATCTGCAAATCACCACATCCACAAAACATCTTTCATTTGTTTTACGACGTCATAGTCAACTTGGCAGTATTTTACACCTTTTAAATCCATTCTGTCAGCTGAGAATATTGTGGAGGGAATCCCCATCATCTCTGCATACATTCCCTCCCTTCTCCTGCGCAGGTCTCTGTGTTTGCATGGAATATTTCCGGGGGTCTCTGGGAGGATGACAGTTATAACTAGCCCTATTAGCTAACCCTCAGGGTGCCTCAGCGCTGATATGAGCACCATTAATTTTCTATTATGGAGTGATAAAGACGTGCCCCTGCACACTTGTTCTCCTGCCTTATTGAGTCACACACCAAGTGTAGACTTTCCTGGGCGGTGTTATGGGGGTTACTGCGCCCCTCTGGGAGCTAATTTATTATTTGCAGATATTGATCTGGCAGGGAGGGCCAGACGAGCCATGGCCATGTTGACTTAGGTCTATCCCGTGGCGGTTAACTCTTTCCAACTGGACAAAGACCCTGTGATGGACGGAGGCTCTCACTTCTGTTGTTGTATTCATTTAGTTGGTGTGGTTATTGCTCTGTTTAGTTATTGAGGTGTGCAATTGTATGTTGTGCAGATATACAATGCGAGASACACACACACACACACACACACACACACACACACACACACACACACACACACACACACCCCTCTTCCCTCTCGTTCTATCTGCTCTGTCCAAGGGAAATAAAATCACAGTTAAGAGGAATGAAAACAAATATAGAAGGTCAGACATAACATGTATCATTTGGTCCGTCTGGTGGTGTGTAAATAACACTGGGACAGTAAAGGGCAAGGCTCTGAAAGCTGCAGATAACCACAGCAGCACACCATGTGTTGTTCTACCGGCTGAACATGTATTTCTCAGGACTGGTCCCAGAGATTTGTCTTCATATTCCATAGTGTTGCTTTATCTCATGCTGTAAACTGTGAGACGAATCAAATGTGATTTCATTTGGGGGGGGGGGTCAGTACATGTCTAAAGTGGCATGAGATCATCAAGACTAATTTACTGTATGACACGTTTTTGATCTCATATCCATATTAGGAGGGTAGAATGGCTTTTATTGCCGACACACGGTTGTTCCAGCACAAAATCCCTGTTACACGTGTGGGACAGCTGTTCCAGTTGGTTTGAAGTCTTGTTTTGGAGCCGTGCTAAACATAATGGGAACAGCTGCATCATAATATCAGCGAAATACCTTGCTTGGTGGAATAAACCCCCTTATCCGACCTCCTCATAACGGAAAGAGAAAACAAGGTCGGCGAGATGGGTCTGGTTAATAGACTAGAGGCAAGGTGGACAGAGTAGTGAAGGAGTAGAAAAACAGAGCAGAAAGCCAGATGTGTTGGTCGGGAGATGGTGTTTTTAGGGGGACAGCTCAGCTCCAAGGTCCTGGAACCACCACATCCACACCCTGGCCTCCAAGGACCAATAAGCACCTTCCCACAGGCCAAGCCAGGCCACTACCACAGCCTCTGCCAGGGCTAGCTCCAGACTAACTGGCATTTAATGTGTTGCATGAGCCTAGTGGGGTCAAGCTGTGGTATGGATGGGGTTGGGGTGAGAGCAGGTTAGGGGGGATTGGGGGCTGGTAGAGGACTGGAGATGGAGTGAAGGGGGAGGTAGAGAGGGAAGAGATGCTGAAGAGGTGAAGAGAAGTCATGTGATTACGCTTAAATAGATTGTATAATGAAGGGTGTTGTGATGTTTAGATTTTATTTAATAGCATTACCTAATGGTAATATGTGCAACATAACAGTATACCTGCTCTCATTGGCCACTTAAAACAAAAGCTCACTTTACAATTTGAAAAGTAGGCGATTAAAGCGCTTTGAGCCAATCTAAACTTACTCATGCCTCCTCTGTGGAGAACATTCCATCAACTATAAGTCTTTCTCTGTTGCGATTGGCCTATCTATGAAGATGCAGCATCCATGTGAGGTCAGAGAAGACAGTGATGATGAGGAAACAATGTGTGGTGGATTTTCCGCTGCCGCCCGGCCTGGCCCGTCTGTCTTTCTAATGCCATTATGAACAAGTGGGCAGCGTGCCGGAGCCCTGACGAGGGAAAGGGAGGCAGCAGCGAGCCACTTCCAAAAGAGGGCACGACAACGCCTATTCCCCCTCAGGAGAATGAAAAGATTTGGCATGGGTCTTCAGATCCTCAAAAGGTTCTATAGCTGCACCATCGAGAGCATGCTCACCGCCTGGTATGGCAACTGCTCGGCCTCCGACCGCAAAGCACTACAGAGGGTAGTGGTTGTGGCCCGGTGCATCACTGGGCCAAACCTCCTGCCATCCAGGACCAAAATACCAGGCGGTGTCAGAGGAAGGCCCAAAAAACTGCCAAAGACTCCAGCCACTCTAGTCATAGACTGTTCTCTCTGCTACCACATGGCAAGCGGTACCGGAGCACCAAGTACAGGTCCAAAAGGCTTCTTAAGGAGAGGTTTATCTAAAGTTCCATGTATAATACTTGTATCTTTTAGCAATGTTTATTATGAGTATTTCTGTAAATTGAAGTGGCTCTCTGCAAAATCACTGGATGTTTTAGAGGCAAAACATTACTGAACATAACGCGCCAATGTAAACAGAGATTTTTGGATATAAATATGAACTTTATCAAACAAAACATACATGTATTGTGTAACATGAAGTCCTATGAGTGTCATCTGAATAAGATCGTCAAAGGTTAGTGATTCATTTTATCTCTATTTCTGCTTTTTGTGACTCCTCTCTTTGGCTGGAAAAATGGCTGTGTTTTTCTGTGAATAGGTGCTTTTTCCTTATACTGTACCCTCCATCATCATCCTCACTCAAGTACGTCTCCTCATAACACCTATCCTTCCTCTCCTCTCCTTCTCCTCTCGTCCTCTCCTCTCCTCTCCTCCTCTCCTCTCCTCTCCTCATCCTCTCCTCTCCTCTCCAGTCCTCTCCTCTCCTCTCCATCCTCTCCTCTCCGTCTCCAGTCCTCTCTCCCTCTAGTTCCTCTCCTCATCCTCCTCCTCCATCCTCTCCTCCAGTCCTCTCTCCATCCTCTCTCTCCAGTCCTCTCCTCCATCCTCTCCTTCCAGTCCTAGTCTAACATTCTCTCTCTGTCTCCACTGCCAGGGCTCTTAGCAGCTTACAGCCAAATCTTACTGGCTAGTTAGTGTCTGTTCCCATGGCGTTTTAATGCAGATTAATTACTTTACTGAGCCCCAGAAATATAATATATTTTTTTGTTCCTGGTTTGTTTTTAGCTTTCTCCCTGACCTTAGGTGAGGAGAGAGAAAAACACGCCAACCCTCTACAGAAGACTTATTCTCTCTATTACTAGAAGACGATGTTTCTCCTGCATCATCAGATCAATGAAAAGTAAATAGCCCACACTTCTTGTTTCCCAGTGCAGTATTTGATCTTTCCTCAGCTTTCGCTTCCCTTTCCCCCGCGTTCTCGTGTCTTTCAACCCCTGGGAGCGCACTGATTGCCATAGATTGGACAAAGCTAAAACACCGCATGATGAGAGGACCAGGCTTTATATTTCTTCTCCTGTTCTTTTCATTTTTTCTTTTTAGTGGCACTGCATGCACCGACACACCACAGACTTACACAGACCTAAACGTCAGATCCACAGTTCTATCCCATTGAAAGGAATATACTGTTTCTGTTTTTCTCTACAGTTCATTTCTGCTCTTGATCCACCGTGAGAGGATTTGTTTTGATGGAGATGTGTGGTGCTAAATTGACGGAATATCAACCTCACTACGTTGGGATGCTCCTTCACCTTACGGATAACTTTTCTCCTTTCCAGCTGGCACCACGTTTGTTCTAGAAGCTTCCAACATGGAAGGAACTATCTAGGTGGCCTGCAGAAAATGACAACAATGTTTGTGGCTGAGAATGGAAGTGTGGCTGTATGTGGGTGAGTTCAAAGCTGACTCTTCCCACAGTTTGGCAAAGTGAAAAGCTGGAGGAAGGTGATAGGAGGAGGGTAAAACCCTCCAGCCCTCCTCACAATTAGAACATAGGCAAATTAAAGGGACCAGATCGAATGTTGTGTTATACCATTGGCTATTTAAAACATGGTTGTGTGTCTGTGTGCGTGTGTGATGTGTGTATGTGTTCCACCGTGCTCTGCGTACGGTGTTGTAATAAATCTTCTTGAGTCTCAGTAAGAGGCTGGCTGCTACCGGGTGGCTGGAGATCCAATATCAGCTGTGTTTATTTAATTCCATAGCTCTGTTTCTGGACGCCAGGAACAAATCAGCTGAAATAAGTGATAGTAGTTACGTTTTTAACGTCCTCATCAACCAACCTGCAAACTATATGGATCTGTTGGCATCCAACACACAATTATGCGCCATGTTGAATTGTTCACTAGACATAGGATAGCCTATAACTAGCCAATAACTATACATGAATAAATACAGATCACAAACTATTACTTTAGTTGAGTTTTTTTGTTACTTGTGTAATTTCAGGTTCAGTCTTTTAGCCAGGGAAGTAAGATCAACTGTTCTGGTGTCATGTCCATGTGTTAAAAAGCTGATACCTACTCATTGTTGCCGTTTCGTCCCAATCAGAACCACATCTGCAAATCACCAAATCCACAAAAACATCTTTCATTTGTTTTACGACGTCATAGTCAACTTGGCAGTATTTTAACACCTTTTTAAATCCATTCTGTCAGCTGAGAATATTGTGGAGGGAATCCCCATCATCTCTGCATACATTTCCTCCCTTCTCCTGCGCAGGTCTCTGTGTTTGCATGGAATCATTTCCGGGGGTCTCTGGGAGGATGACAGTTATACTAGCCCTATTAGCTAACCCTCAGGGTGCCTCAGCGCTGATATGAAGCACCATTAATTTTCTATTATGGAGTGATAAGACGTGCCCCTGCACACTTGTTCTCCTGCTTATTGAGTCCAACACCAAGTGTAGACTTCCTGGGCGGTGTTATGGGGGTTACTGCGCCCCTCTGGGAGCTAATTATTATTTGCAGATATTGATCTGGCAGGAGGGCCAGACGAGCCATGGCCATGTTGACTTAGGTCTATCCCGTGGCGGTTAACTTTTCCAACTGACAAAAGACCCTGTGATGGACGGAGGCTCTCACTTCTGTTGTTGTATTCATTTAGTTGGTGTGGTTATTGCTCTGTTTAGTTATTGAGGTGTGCAATTGTATGTATGTGCAGATATACAATGCGAAAACCACACCCACAACCACACACACACACACACACACACCACACACACACACACACCAACACACACACACACACAACACACACACACAACCAAACACAAACCACACACACACACACATTACACACCACACGCCTCTTCCCTCTCGTTCTATCTGCTCTGTCCAAGGGAAATAAAATCACACAGTTAGAGGAATGGAAAACAAATATAAGAAGTCAGACATAACATGTATCATTTGGTCCGTCTGGTGGTGTGTAAATAACACTGGGACAGTAAAGGGCAAGGCTCTGAAAGCTGCAGATAACCACAGCAGCACACCATGTGTTGTTCTACCGGCTGAACATGTATTTCTCAGGACTGGTCCCAGAGATTTGTCTTCATATTCCATAGTGTTGCTTTAATCTTCATGCTGTAAACTGTGAGACGAATCAAATGTGATTTCATTTGGGGGGGGGGGGGGGGGGGTCACGTACATGTCTAAAGTGCATGAGATCATCAAGACCTAATTTACTGTATGACACGTTTTGATCTCATATCCATATATTAGGAGGTAGAATGGCTTTTATTGCCGACACCGGTTGTTCCAAGCACAAAATCCCTGTTACACGTGTGGGACAGCTGTTCCAGTTGGTTTGAAGTCTTGTTTTGGAGCCGTGCTAAACATAATGGGAACAGCTGCATCATAATATCAGCGAAATACCTTGCTGGTGGAATAAACCCCCTTATCCGACCTCCTCATAACGGAAAGAGAAAACAAGGTCGGCGAGATGGGCTGGTTAATAGACTAGAGGCAAGGTGGACAGGTAGTGAAGGAGTAGAAAAACAGAGCAGAGAAGCCAGATGTGTTGGTTCGGGAGATGGTGTTTTTAGGGGGAACAGCTCAGCCCAAGGTCCCTGGAACCACCAACATCCACACCCTGGCCTCCAAGGACCAATAAGCACCTTCCCACAGGCCAAGCCAGGCCACTACCACAGCCTCTGCCAGGGCTAGCTCCAGACTAACTGGCATTTAATGTGTTGCATGAGCCTAGTGGGTCAAGCTGTGTATGGATGGGGTGGGGGTGAGAGCAGTTAGGGGGGATTGGGGGCTGGTAGAGGACTGGAGATGGAGTGAAGGGGGAGGTAGAGAGGGAAAGAGAATGCTGAAGAGGTGAAGAGAAGTCATGTGATTACGCTTAAATAGATTGTAATGAAGGGTTGTGATGTTGTAGATTTTAATTTATGCATTACCTAATGGTAATATGTTGCAACATAACAGTATACCTGCTCTCCATTGGCCCCTTAAAACAAAAGTTCACTTTACATTTTGAAAGTAGGCGATTAAAGCGCTTTGAGCAGCACAGATCTAAACTTACTCCATGCCTCCTCTGTGGAGAACATTCCATCAACTATAAGTCTTTCTCTGTTGCGATTGGCCTATCTATGAAGATGCAGCATCCAGTGTTGAGGTCAGAGAAGACAGTGATGATGAGGAAACAAGTGTGTGGTGGATTTTTCCGCTGCCGCCCGTTAACGGGATCCGATATGACAAACAGCCAAGTGAAAGTGCAGGGCGCAAATTCAAAAAACAGAAATCTCATAATTAAAGATTGATTCTATAACTTAAGTTGTGACATGTTTTCCTATGAACTGTAATATGACTTTTCATCTGAACTTCGCCATGGGACCTTGCCCCGCTCGTGAGTTTGGATTGTTTATCTGAACGGGCAAACAAAAAGGAGGTGTTTGGGACATAAAATTATGGACTTTAATGGAACAAATAAACATTTATTTGTGGAACTGGGATTCCTGGGATGCTTCTGAAGAAGATCAAGGTAAGTGAATATTTTATAATGCTA
>NC_036855.1:6137308-6139220 GCF_002910315.2 Salvelinus sp. IW2-2015
CTATTCTGACATCAGTTGACTCCACAACATGGCGGATATCTTCATGGCTTGTTTGGGCTCTGAGCGCTGTACTCAGATTATAGCATGGTGTGCTTGTTCCGTAAAGTTTTTTAAAAATCTGACACAGCGGTTACATTAACAGCTTCTACCCCTAAGCCATAAAACTCCTGAACAGCGAATCAAATGGCTACCCGGACTACTTGCATTGTCCCCACCCCACCCCCCATTTTTACGCTGCTGCTACTCTCTGTTTATTATATATGCATAGTCACTTTACCTCTACCTACATGCACATATTACCTCAATTACCTCGACTAACCGGTGCCMCCGCACATTGACTCTGTACCGGTACCCTCTGTATAAAGCCTGTCTACTGTTATTTTATTGTTGTTCCTTAATAATCTTTTATTTTTCTATTTTTCTTATTTTTCATTTATTTTATTTACTAGTTTTTTACTTCAGTTTATTTKAGTATTTTCATTCTTCTTAAAACTACATTGTTGGTTAAAGTCTTGTAAGTAAGCATTTCACTGTCTTTTACATAGGGTTCTCATCAATCTTTGTTGTCATGTTGTGATTCATTTTTTTATAATTTTTTTTTTTTTACGATGCAATTGTTTATTTGGCATGGTTTACTCAAAAAAGCATAAATATATTATGCAATTTCTCATAAAATTCTCATAAATTACAGAAGCTTGGCGCATGCACATTTACAAATTGACAGTATTGTGTTTTTAGGCATTGCAGTTGTCAATAAGCGCCAGACAGCCCCCGTGTGTCTGATTTTTCATCAGTAATCCAGCCAGTTTAACAGCAAACACCCGTATAACGCTAGCATCCACGGAAATGTCTCGTTTCAACGTCACGGTACCTTGGAAAGGGAAAACAAATCAGGATGTGTTAGTGGATTTGACTGCGGATGCGTGAAAATAATAAGACAACTAGTTTGATATGGCGTTTTCAGTGCCAACAGTTTGCATTAAGCTAAATGTATAGGCCTAGGGCTAATTTAACACCGCCTGCTTTGACATCACTGGCTGCTCAAAGGCTAGCTCTGGCTCTGGTTCTAGATCTGGTTCTGGTTCCGGYTCTGGTTCTGGCTCTGGTTCTAGCTCTGGTTCTAGCTCTAGCTCTGGTTCTAGCTCTGGTTCTAGCGCTAGCTTCTGGTGCTAGCTCTGGGTTGCTAGCTCTGGCTCTGCTTGTTAGCATCTGATTCAGCTCTGGCTCTGCTTCTAGCTCTTTATTCCTAGCTCTGGCTCTGGCTCTGTTCTAGCTCTGGTTCTAGCCTCGGTGGTTCTGTCTAGCCTGGTTCTAGCTCTGGCTCTGCTTCTATCTTCTGGCTCTGGGTTTCTGCTCTTTCAGAGCTCTGTCTGGCTCTGCTCTTAGCTCTGGCTCTGGTTCTGCCCTGTTCTAACTTCTGTTCTGGCTCTAGCTTCTGTTTCTACTCTGGTTCTGGCCAGGTTCTAGTCTGATCAGCTCTAGTTTCTTGCTCTGGTTTCTAGCCTAGGTTCTGAGTGCTGATGTACTGGCTCTAGCTCTATCTCTGACTCTGACTACCACGTTGCAGCTGACGGCTACGCAAAAGCAAGCTCACTGGTGTTTTCTGCCTGAATAGTAAAAAAGAGACCTAAGCTACACAGCGAAGAAGGGAATGCCTTTGGGCTGTTGGCTCGTGCTTCGTATAGATAATTTTTTTATAATGTCCCTGAAATCGATTTTCAGCCATGATTGCGTACACTGGAGCTAATCAAAGGTTTATAGAATAATTGTTGCAACATGACTGTCCAACATGGAACGACAGTGATAGAGAGGTCTTTTCCCCTCCTTCTCTAAAAGCAGGGGTGACAACTGTTCACCTGCGGGAATGTGGGGGGACAGGGACCCCCTCCACATATCTCGAATTGCTTGTTTT
>NC_036855.1:6139245-6177269 GCF_002910315.2 Salvelinus sp. IW2-2015
AGCTCTGGTTCTGGCTCTGGCTCTAGCTCTGGCTCTGGTTCTGCCTCTGGTTCTAGCTCTGGTTCTGGCTCTAGCTCTGGTTCTACCTCTGGTTCTGGCTCAGGTTCTAGTTCTGGATCTAGCTCTAGTTCTTGCTCTGGTTCTAGCTATGGTTCTAGTTCTGATTCTGGCTCTAGCTCTATCTCTGACTCTGACTACAGTTCTAGCTACGGCTCCAAAAGCAAGCTCACTGGTGTTTCTGCCTGAATAGCTAAAAAAAGAGAACTAAGCTACACAGCGAAGAAGGGAAATGCCTTTGGCCTGTTGGCTCCGTGCTTGCTATAGATAATTTTTTTATAATGTCCCTGAAATCGATTTTCAGCCATGATTGCGTACACTGGAGCTAATCAAAGGTTTAGAATAATTGTTGCAACATGACTGTCCAACATGGAACGACAGTGATAGAGAGTCTTTTCCCCTCCTTCTCTAAAGCAGGGGTACAACTTTCACTGCGGAATGTGGGGGACATGACCCCCCCACATTCTGAAATTGCATTTTTGTCCCCACCCAGTTTTATTGCACTGTGATACAAAAAGTGGCAGTGATGTGCTTTAGGACCATGCGGATGTCTCTGAGCGGTCGGGTAGGCTGTTTGGCGGTATCAGCCAGCTGGATTTAGGACCGTGCGGACACAGAGCGTGCGAACAGAGGCAGCTGTTGTCTGTGTGTTGTGCTTTGTGCTTTATCTCCAAGTTGTAAAAGCAAGCAGAGCCAAAACTGGCTACTCTTTATTTGACTGCTGTACTGTAGCTGGCAAGGTAACTGCTGTTTGACTTAACAGAAWAAAAGTATAAACAGTTCTACAGGCTTCCCTGTCATGGTGCACAGTCAGTATACAACACTATACTCATCATGGCTTAGTAGGATCAGATGGTGACAGGTGTCCCAGCAGGGTCAGACAGCCGGGGAAGACCAGTCTACGGAGCTCAGGTCAATTTTGCTGTATATTTTGCAGTACAACCAGTGAATGGACACAAAGATCCATCTTGAGTTGATGTTCATTTCAAGTATTGACCCATTGGTTATATTCATGGTTAATACAATGTATGCCAATGTAGTTCTTTGTCATGCCTCATCTGAGCATTATCAGATGGTGACAGGGGGCTCAGCAGGGTCAGGCAACCAGGGAAGACCAGTCTGTGATGGCACTGAGGTGAATTTTTGCAGATACAACACTTTATTCTCTCTGTGCAGCAAACATTGGACAAGCCAGAAGCTTCAGAGACGTGTTTTTTTTAAGGCAGTCTGACAAACCTCTAAAGTTGATTTCCAAACTGTATCAACGGTTGATAGAGGCTTTTCCCGATGACAGAAAACATGTTAAACAAAAATGTGAAGAAGATCTGGGAGATATATTGATGATAAATGGATACATGGTGGCATCCGCATTCATGTAGAAGTGTTTAGAAACATATTCAATTCTTATTCTCACGAGTCACCAACCCTGATCCGGTAGCACCCTCCAACTCACCCCACTGATTAGCACAGCTAGCATAGCGTCACAAGTAACTTGTAGCATCTAAATATCATTAAATCACAAGTCCAAGACACCAGATGAAAGATACAGGTCTTGTGAATAAAGCCACCATTTCAGATTTTTAAAATGTTTTACAGGAGAAGACAAATATGTAATCTATATAGCTAGACACGTTAAGCGAAGCGAAGATATTTTTACCAGGGCAGATCGGCTAGGCATGATATAACATCGTAAATTGGGTCTTACTATGGCTGATCTTTCATCAAGCAATGTTGATCAAAGTGTCCTTTGTCAAGATGAGTCGTTAGTCCTTCAGAATTCTTCCTTGCCACTCCATTTAGCCCACAGGTACCGGTCGAGTATGGCACGAATTTCTCAAATGTAAATACAATCCGACAACGTAGCATCTGCAAAACTCCCGGAAAAATTCAAATAATCTGATTAAACTATATTAAAAAACATACATTACGATGATATGGTGCACATGTATCAAACAAAAATTCGACACGGAGATAGTTTGCATACATAAGCCTAGCAAAACAGTACACCAACGCCGAGCTCAAATTCGAGCATTCAAAAAAAACGAAGTTGTCCGGTCACGCCAAAGAAAAATGTGGTCCTATTTACGTCAGTCCCAGATAAACAAAGAATTCTCCTCTGCACGTCCTCTTGACAACCAGAGGAAGGCGAATGAGGTGTGTTTCTGGTCATCAGGGCACGGACCATATATAGGCAGAGCTTTGAAGCCAGCATAACACATCTTGATTTTATGTTCTGGTCATGGAAAGTCTGTGGAATGACTTCTGCTATCACTCAGAGACAAAATTGAAACCGCTTTTAGAAACTAGGGATTGGTTTCTGTCCAATGGTATTATTTATATGCATATAGTAGAGCAATAATTGAATAAGAGGCAGTTTAATCTGTAGCGAGCAAATTATGCTAATGCGAAATATTACCGCCCTGTAGTCTCCAAGAGGTTTAAAGTAAAAGTAAGCCAAAAATTGCCTCAAAATTGTCATATTACATTGTATAGGAATGCAGGGAATTAGCTTTAGATGGGCAAAATAAATCTGAGGGAGGACCCTAGACCCTCCACCAGGTTATGTCCCCCCCACGTCTAAAACCATGTTGCGCCCCTGCTCTATAAAATATTAGCACAGAAAGCTATGACTTCACGACATGCCTCTCAAATGGTTCCCAGTTGTAAGCATGACACCAGTTGTTCAGAGGAAATGCTTCATGAACACATTCTTTCCTAAATGTGATAATATTAGAAAATGCCATGACGGTTCAGTGTATAAACTGGCCAGACCAAGCTGTTGTCATTGAACATCATTTTTCAGGGGGTTCATTAGAAAATGATTCAATTTTCCACTCCATATTGTAAGAAAAAAAAATCTACCAAATTCTAAATAGATCAGTCATGTTCTTCTAATCTATACCATTCATACACAGGTGAACCGGGGGCAGAAATGAAGAGTAACATCCTCCAAATGCCTGCAGCTTAAAGGAATAGAAGAGGCAGGCTGTTCGACTAGTCTGCTCCCAATAACTACTGTAGACTCATATTGAACCTTTTCGCTGATGTAACATCCTGAGGAAGCTGTTGCTGTAATGCATGGCTGCCTTTTGTAAGGAAGACATCATCCCCCGAGACAGCCGCAGTGAAATATGGTATTTCGTTTAACACGGTAATGTATTACACTGTTTGCGAGGTGAGAACCAGATTGATTAGGGAGCAGGGCAAGATTAATAACGCACACAGGCTAGTTATGACACCCATTGTTTCACAGATGCCCTGTAGAGGTCTCCTTCCCAAAATGCATCATTGTGTAAAATATTGACCTGCAGCAATTCATTACTCTTGGCTCAAAGACAGATGCTTCTAAACAATAATAAACTGTTTTCCTTTTTCTTTGGAGAATATTACTAGGGAAAAAAATAGGCCTTGTCACAACGGCCCGAAAAACCCTGTCGTGTATGAAGCAGAGGGCAGGAGGTTACAGAGTCCACTGCAGCAGCAGCCTGTGCCCATGCTTAATAAAGGTGTCCGTCTGCCTGCCAGCATTGAGGAATTTGCCCCTGACAGGAGACACAGAGAAATGAGGGAGCCGTGGCCATGTTGCGGGAGATCAGAGCAGCCTGTAACCTTGAGGGAGGAGCCATGCGACCCCCACAACTCCAGTGCAAGCCCCAGACCATGGCTCAGTCTGACAGTGGCACTGAAAGGAACAGGAATAGCAGCTAGGTYGGAGAGCCTGTGAAAATAACATAGTGTGCTTGTCAAATGTCAAACTAACCTTGTCCACCTTCCTGTAACTGTACAGTGAAGATGTCAAAACACTCCTGACACAGTGACCCTGAACTGCAGACACTACTACTGTATATTATCAACTAAAGCAAATCATTCAAGTTCAACTTCAGGCATCCCACAGTTCGGCTGTGCTGCTGAAAGAAGCAAAGATTAAAGAGTCCCACAGTCTTAAATAGCAACCAAAACATCCGTCAAACTGAGACGAGCAGAGAGGCATTCACAAATACTGACACAAATGACAGGAAGCGCGTGTGAGGAGATTACATGAATCACTTCCCTCTCAGCTCTGCCCCCCACTGACTCTCGGACTCTCTGACTCTGTCACAGTCGCGTTGAGCCTGGAATGGAGAGAAATCACACACTCACGTTGGGGCTGAAATGGAGAGTTTCTTTCTTTCACAACGGCTCTCAAATGGAAGAAGAGCTCACATTCATGTCATGTCGTTGCCACAATGTCAAAAGAGCATGTACCCAATTGCGGTATTCTGTGCAATCCAAAGAGCCCTGCCGGAGGCTGCTCTTGATCTAAATGTATACATCATAGTATAGTTATATACAGTACAGTGAACACCCATTACCCAACAGAGAATAGAGAGACGACTGCATATCTAACACTATTCCACTGCAGGCCTATGATGCTACTATACAATAGGTTCTGCATGAGTGAGTCTGGTGAGATAATGCTGCAATACAGGCTGTGTGCCATAGTACATAGTAATAATCCATACCTGATGTGATGATTAAAACAAGGACAGCGTCTTCATGTACAATCAGATATGTGCATTGTGAGTCAGACAAATGCATGACAGAATAAACTTTGCTGAGAGCTACTGTCTTTTACAATCAAATCAATTAGAGACTGTTGGCTAGACTACAGAACCGACTAGATTAGAAGGTTATCGCATTCAAAAACAAACAAATACCCAGCATATTTTGACTGATGTAAACTAAATAAATATCATATATGTGATGGTAGCCTATTTCAATTAATCCGTGGCTAGACAAAAGTGCAACAAACAGTGTTTTTATCAATTCAGTGAACAAAAGTCAAAGGCTATGGTTTTGAGATACAAAGACAATATATTTATATCTCAAAACCATAAAAATCGAAATGAAAAGAGTGCCTTTGAACAAGAGTGACTTTTGTTCACAATACATGTCGGGCGATACTATTCACAAGGACATATTTTTCAGTCTCACGATTCCCGATCATGAAACGGCATATGGGATGTTCAGGGTGCTGCATGGCTATATTCACGAGAAACAGATTCCAAATGGGATCCAATGGTGGGTTTTTGCACAGATGGGGCTCCATCTATCACAGGACGGCAGGCAAGCCAAAGGGACTCAAAGGGAATACCMTGCCGTCCCCCTCTCAGCATTAATGCTGCGTTCAAAACAACTCAACAAAATCTCCGACTTCCGACTTCAGTGCCTTCAAGACAACTGGGAACTCGAAAAGAAACAAGCTTCGACTTGGAAACATAATTTTGAACGGTCATCCAACTCGGAATTCCAACTCAGGAACTCGGGCCTCTTTCTGGTGCCCTGACTTTCCGAACTAAAGATCACTGACGTCATGATTTGACCTCGTATTTTTCCTGAGTTCCTAGTTGTCTTGAAAGCACCATAAAACTCATGGGATACCCTTCGCCAGCTCATATCTGTATGCTGGATTCACTGCTCTTGTCTGCATTAAAACAAAATATCGATCCAGGTTGGATTGTGACATCAGAGATGCGCACTGTCGACCACGCCCCATGACTTTGAGAATCTCCGACTCGACATGCACCAAGMATACCCACCTCATTAGTGGTGGTGAGATAAGATACATTGTCAGACTAATTTGTAATTGACTGCCSCACATTAAAAGTATGTGATGGTGAGTTGAGAAGACAATCAGAAATAGTCTTAGAATGTTTTTCAACTGACTGCTATAGCCCCATGGGTGGGGTCTCAAATCTCCAGATATCAAAATGGGATCGTGAGGCCCCAAAAATGTGGAAACCCCTCCATTAATCTCACACGGTTATCAACCCCAGCATTTAAATGTGAAAAGGATACAACCCCCCCCAAGATAACACAAACATTTCCTACAAAACAGTGAGTGCTAATGGCATCCTCTGTATTTATAGAACAAGTTTATTTCTATTAGTCAAATAGCAGAAATGTAGATGTTATCTAAAGTGTTCATGGGATTTTTCTCCCTCTTTTATTTTGTGTGTTTTTGCTGGAGGCTGACCTTTGTTCCCATTTMTTTTACCAGCAACTTGTTTCATTTATTTCTCCGATTACAAAATGTAGTTTTGACCTTGATGATTATAGAGTCTAAGTGAATTTAAAAGGCATTGATACACAAGAGTCTGTGGGCTGGCTCTGAGGGGTTGTTCATCTTCAGCCATCTCCATAAGACTGCACTTTTGCACTTTTGCTACAGTCACATTTCTGTTTTCCCCCTTCTCCCTCTCCGTCTCCCACACTCTCTCTCTCTCTCGCTCTTTCACTCTCTCTTTTGTTTTCATTATCTTAAGAGCACAGAGGAAAGCTTTTTGCTTTGGAACTTTACATATAAACCTCCACCACACACACACACACACACACACACACACACACACACACACACACACACACACACATCACCACACACACAACACCACACACCACACACACACATCACACACACACAACCAACACACACACACACACACACACACACACCACCACACCACACACACCTCTACAACCCAAAAAAGTGCCACCCATTGCGCTCTACTTTACAACAGTAATAAAAGCCAGTAGGGCTGCTCTATAATGTTTTCAGCCAGGCCGTGTTATAATGTTTTTCGTAGCAGGGGCTTCTGTTTATAATGTTTTCAGCGGAGGGTGGTTATAATGTTTTCGAGCAGTGTGTATTTTTTTATAATTGTTTTCAGCATGGGTGTTTCCAATGTTTTTTTCATGCTAGGGTGTATATATCATGTTCTCATCAGGTGTTGTTATAATGTTTTCTTGCCATGTTTGTGGCTATTTATAATTGTCTTTTAGTTTCAGGCTGGTTTTTATTAATTTTTTCATGTCTAGTGCGTTATTATTCTGTTTTTCTAGTCAGTGGTCTTATTATAATGTGTATTTCAACTCAGGGTTGTTATATATGTTTTTCTAGCAGTTGGTTTTGTTAAGAAATGTACCTCTTCCAGGCCCATGAGAGCATATTAATGCGCGTTGTGTGGTTAAACAGAATTGTTTATCAGCAAGAGACCGTGGCGTGAAAAGGTTGTATATAACAACATCCGTGTCAAAAGCGAGGTTATTAGAATAGTTATTCTCAGCCCATAGGCTGTTATAATGTATATTCACCGCAGTGGCCTAAGGTATTAGAATAGTTTTGCAGCAGAATGGTAATTACGGAGATGCCCTCCTTTCAGAAATACGAAGGGTAGTATAATGCTTTTTCACGCAGCCGGCGGTAAACCACTTTATACATACCCTGCATGAAAATCACATTTATTAAATATCGCTCTTGTGTGCTGGAAAAACCATAACTAGACCCCACTGATAAAAACTTTATGACGGTTTTAACTTCTGCTGAAAACATAATTACCCTCGCTAGAGAATTACCATATATAAATAGTATAACTTCTCCTAGCTAGAAAGGACATCAATACCTGATAAACTGTAAAATCATCAGCAGTTCATACCCGCTTGAAACCATTATACCCTGCCTGAAAACATTAGGTGCATACTATTAATGTTTCTAGACAGCTGAAAAAGCGCATTTATTATGTATAACACCCTTTCAGTGCCTAGAAGAACATATACACCCCCTACTGGAAAAACATTCTAATACCCTGCTGAAAACATCTGATACCCGGGCGTGAATACATGTAAAACCCGGTCTGGAAAACATGCTAACCACCCGGGCTAGGAAACAGTGTGGTATATTTATGTTCCCTTGCCTTGTATAATAGCCATGTTCTAAACACCCCTTGGCTTGAAAACATCTAACACCCGGCTGAAAACATGAAAAACACCCCTTGAACAATATAAATACCCCTGAGTAGATGTTTTCAGCAGCGTATTATAATGCTTTCTTCAGTAGCGGTATTATAATGTTTTCAGCAGCGGATAATGTTCTTCAGCAGGGGTAATTACTGTTTTCCAGCCAGGGTATTATAATGCTTTTCAGCAGGGTATTATAATGTTTTTCAGCAGGGTATTATAATGTTCTTCAGCAGGGTATTATTAATGTTTTCACAGGGTGTTATCAATGTTTTCAGCAGGGTATTAT
Organism: Salvelinus sp. IW2-2015; assembly: GCF_002910315.2. NCBI lineage: Eukaryota > Metazoa > Chordata > Actinopteri > Salmoniformes > Salmonidae > Salvelinus > Salvelinus sp. IW2-2015. The sequence continues at coordinate 6,147,365 of NC_036855.1, forward strand.
AATGTTTATCAACAGCGGTATTATAATGTTTTCAGCCAGCGGTATTATAATGTTTTCAGGCAGGGTGTCTATAATGTTCTCGTCAGGCTAGGTATTATAATGTTTTCAGCAGAGGTATTATGAATGTTTTCAGCAGGGTATTATGTTTTCTGCAGGGTATAATGTTTTCAGCAGGGTATTATATTTTCAGCAGGGTATTATGTTTTCAGCAGGGTATAATGTTTTCAGCAGGGTATTATAATGTTTTCAGCAGGGTATTATGTTTTCAGTAGGGTATTATGTTTTCAACAGGGTATTATGTTTTCAGCAGGGTATAATAATGTTTTCAGCAGGGTATTATGTTTTCAACAGGGTATTATGTTTTCAGCAGGGTATTATGTTTTCAACAGGGTATTATGTTTTCAGCAGGGTATAATAATGTTTTCAGCAGGGTATAATCATGTTTTTTCAGCAGGGTATTTTCTTGCATTTTGTTCTGTCTATCTTCAATGCCCATTTTCTTGGCTATTGCTACTTGCTTATTTGTGTTGGACAAAGGACAAGCTTATTTTTTTCCTCTGTATATATATTGCTCTTTATATTCTCATGTTTCATTTTCAACAATGAACGTCAAAAAGCATCATCAAACTTGTAGCTTTTTAATTAAAGTGCTCTATCTTAAACTTTACTGCTGACATTCATAATTGTTTTGGGACTATATAAACAGTAGACTAATGAACAAAATAGTAAAATATGTTTTTTGAGTAAAGGCATCCTTTAATACTGAGCTACATTACTTCATAGGTGATGAGTCTCAATGCCAAAAATCTTGCTGCAGATGCTCTCTCCCTCTCTGTTTCCTCTCTCTTTTTCTCCTCTCTCTGTTCCCTCTGTCTCTCTCTTTCTCTCCTCTCTCTGTTCCCTCTCTCTTTCTCTCCTCTCTCTGTTCCCTCTCTCTTTCTCTCCTCTCTCTGTCTCTTTCTCTCCTCTCTCTCTCTCTTTCTCTCCCTCTGTTCCATCTCTCTCTCCTTCCTTTCTCTCACAGCCATATCACTTTGTCGCCTGTAAAATGGGGAAGTAATGATGTCTATAGAGGATATATGGCTGAAAGGGCTGGCGATGGCCTATAGTGCTTTGTTCACCTTGAGGTCAGTCATTCGATTCAAGAGCACCTAACCACTGATCAGAAATAATTTCCATCTAATGGCTGAGTGGGAGATGAGGAACAAGGTACAATGTGATCCCCAGTCTCAAGCTCTCAGATCAGGTGCTAACCACAGACTAAACCATGGGATCCCGAGTGGCTCCCGAGTGGCTCCCAAGTGGCACAGTGGTCTAAGGCAATGCATCTCAGTGCTAGAGGTGTCACTACAGACACCCTGGTTCGGATCCAGGCTGTATCACAACCGGCGGTGATAAGGAGTCCCATAGGGCGGCTCACAATTGGCCCAGCGTTGTCCAGGTTTGGCTGGTGTAGGCCGTCATTGTAAATAAGAATATGTTCTTAACTGACTTGCCTAGTTAAATAAAGGTTAAATAAAAAAAAAGTACAAAACAATTACCATAACAACCACCTGCACTACCTGCTACAAACAGCACACGGCAGGAGAGGGGTGTGTCTAAATGTACCTGCTTGTGATTGTGTGGATATCTGTCTACCTGAGTGTGTGGATATCTGTCTACCTGAGTGTGTGGATATCTGTCTACCTGAGTGTGTGGATGTCTGTCTACCTCTGTCTACCTCGAGTGTGTGCGATTATCTGGTCTACCTGAGTGTGTGGATATCTGTCTACCTGAGTGTGTGGATATCTGTCTACCTGAGTGTGTGGATATCTGTCTACCTGAGTGTGTGGATGTTTGTTTTCAGTTGTTTTCTGTTGTTCTGTTGGCGACACATTTCTGTGTGTTGCGTCTTTATTGCACCTCTCTGTTTGGGTGTTTTAGGTCTGCTAGAGAATAGTGTTGTGTTATTCCTGCTCTACTGAACAGAATCTATGGCATGTCAACACATTCAGCTGGCGCTCAACTGTGGACCGGCGGATACTGGCAATGGGATTTTGTTTGTGCTGTCATATCACATTCTGCACACTCCACAGGTTTGTGTGTAAGCTTTCCACACACCGCTCACATTTCAGCTGAATGATCCAGCGGTATTAGTCAAAAGGAGTAATATCATATTCTTTCTCAAAGGTTTTCTTTACTGGCACTGCTGTTAAAAGCAATGCTGCTGCAGGGCTACAGGTCAATCAAGGCCAATTTCCCTGCTTGGACCAGTGCCACGTTGAGACGAGCAAAGCTACCCGGGTGAAAGCAACAGCTTTCTCTGCCTCACTACAGCACCCAAGTGGCTCTACAGTAAAAACAAGCAGTCTACCGTAGTTGAAATCACACCATTGTCCAATTGACTGGTGAGGTATCAACTGTGTCCACTGTTCCGTCTCCTCAAGCAGTAGTGTAGGCCTATTGTGTAGCCTATTTGCCCGCGTTTTCGAACGATTAGCACAGTTTCCGTTTACTTTGCCCTATTCAACTTTACAAAAGCTTTGAGTGAGAGTAATTTGCTGGATGTTAGAGGCATAAACACACTCTGATCATAGTATCTAAGCTGGATTTACAGGGTTTATAGAGTTAAACGATGAATGTGGATCTTTAAGTCCCCTCTACAGTTAATAGTAAGCTCTGGCTACTTTGATAATGCAATGAGTTCATGAACATCCTGCACTACGTCTTAACACTTCAAACCCCCCTCTAAATATATGTATTTGATTGTGTAAGTGCTAAACATATTAGACTGTATTCTTAATTGTGTCATTGTCGAAGGCCCTGCTCAGCTACTCTACCAACAAAATATGTACAGTATTTCAGAAAATGTGTAAGTACTTCTGATGAAAGTGGTGTAGGGCAGGTTTCCTGTGCGGGACGATTTTTGTTGAATCGGATGGTCAGGAGGCTGGAACTTAATCATAATAATTTTTACACTGCAAAGTCACCACGAGTAAGCCTAATACCTTGATTACATTGAGATACAATCACATGTGCTTCTTATTTTATTTGTGGGGATCAGATTTCCTAATTTGTGACCAGCCGCCTCGATTCGGTCCTATGTAGCAAAGTTTGAAATTGTGTTTTTTACGTTGGATTAAAGTAGAGACTCAGAGCTACTGCAGTTGAGGAACAATGTGCAAGCAATTCTGCTTTGAAAGTTGATACACTTGTAACTCCACTTTTGAGAAAATGGCCCTTGAATTTTTGTATACCTACCGGAGAGCTCTTCTTTGTCTACACCCATTCAGCATCGTYCACACCCTCTTAAGGCTTAGCCCCACCCATCTCTTTAAGGATTCACATTGTTAGGCCATGTACTAAACAGAGTAAGTAGTTTAGTAACCAACCAAAGATTTCAAGACAGGGGTAAAAGTAGTAGCCTACAATAAGGGAAAACTCCAGGTAAAAATACACTTAATCTAGTCCTTGACCTATATCCTGATCTGACTTTGGTGCAGGTCATGTTGTTCTTCACGTTGGTAAAAACACACTATATCAAATAAAATCTACGTTTATTTGTCACATGCACAGAATACAGAAGGTGTAAACAGTACAGTGAAATGGTTACTTGCACAGTAGCAATATCAAAAATAGAAAATGTCCAGATAAAAATATTTTATGAATATTTTATAATTATTAGCAGTGGTGTAAAGTACTTAACTAAAAATACTTTAAAGTACTACTTAAGTCGTTTTTTGGGATATCTGTAATTTACTTTACTATATATATTTTTGGCAACTTTTACTTTTACTTCACTACATTCCTGAAGAAAATGTAATACTTTTTACTCCATACATTTACCTTGACACCCAAAAGTACTCTTTACATGTTGACAGGAAATTGTCAAATTCACAGGCATCAAGAAAACATCCCAGGTCATCCCTACTGCCTCTCATCTGGTGGACTCACGAAAGACAAATGCTTTGTTTGTAAATTAATGTCTGAGCGTTGGAGTGTGCCCCTGGCTGTCCGTAAATGTTTTTTAAATGAATAAAATTGTGCCGTCTGGTTTGCATAATATAAGGAATTTTAAATGATTAATACTTTAAATTTAAATTTTCATACTTAAGTTTATTTTAGCTCTTCCATTTAAGTGACACTTACGTATATTTAAAACCAAATACTTTTAGACTTTTACTCAAGTAGTATTTTACTGGGTGACTTTCACTTTTACTTGAGTCATTTTCTATTAGGGTATCTTTACTTTTACTCCAGTATGACATTTGAGTACTTTTTCCATCACTGATTAGATTATGCTTACCCGACACAAACAACTTGATGGGTCATGTGAAGGAAATGCTATAACCACACCCCAGCCACATCTAGCTAAGTGGATGGGTCACTATTTTCTACACATGTACACACATGTCCATGAAATACAATAGATGGCTGTAATAACCCCCAGACACATCTGGCTACCTTGATGGGTCATTGTATTCATCTGCCGAAGTGGAGTCTTTTGTTTAGACAAGTAGCTAGCTAGCTAGCTAGCTAAAAAAGGAACTGGCATAATCCTAACTCATACTGCTACCAATATATACATTGTCATAGCTGTAGTATTAGGCTAAAACTAGCAATGCAAACAGATTTCTGATTAGAATAATATTACTACACAGATCATACACATAACGTTAGCTAGCGAGCCAGCAAGCTAACATTTGCTAGCTAGCTAACTAACAGTACGCTTTAACTTGCAATGAAAATGACTTTCTGACAACATCTGAAAAGTATAACATCTGAAAATGTAGCTACACTCTTACCCATATACATGGATGAACGCTTCACGGCAGACTGGAACCATTTAACTCCGTTTTGTTTGTAACTACTGTATATCTTGTTTGGCCAGMATTGTGTCAAGTCACTTCAGTGCACAATGACTGTGTAAGGCAGGGGTGTCAAAGTCAAATGGACGGAGGGCCAAATAAAAAATTTAGCTACAAGCCGAGGGCCGGACTGTTCGAATGTTCATTGAAAAATTTTTAAATGACGCATATAGTCTAGTGAACCTAATTGAACCTACTGAAAACCTAACAAATATATTCCTTTTTCACAAGCTGCTCTTTTAGATTGATGGACAACTGGTCTACTCTCTCGGCAATGGTGTTTCTGCTCAGACTCACATTTAAAAAGAGTTGCCTTTTTTCTGGGCAAACTTCGTCACAAACTTTAATCATGCAGTTTTTGATGAAATCCCCCTCCGTAAATGGCCGGGCTGATTTAGCGATCTCTTCTGCCAAAATAAAACTGGCCTTGACAGCAGCCTGGCCTTGTGATTTGGCTTTTTTGAACAGAGCCTGTCGAGATTTGAGGCCTCGTTTTAATTCCTCTGCCTTTTGTAGCCTTTGTTCCATGTCCATATTCTTGTTTTTGTCCGCGTGTTTCGTTTCATAATGTCGTCTCAGATTATACTCTTTCAGTACCGCCACACTTTCTCCACACAGAAGACACACAGGTTTTCCAGCTACCTCCGTGAACATATACTCCGACTCCCACCTTGTTTGAAACCCCCGGTTCTCAGTGTCCACCTTCCGTTTTGCCATTTTTGATGGGTATCTGAAAGTWAATTTTACTGTGATGCTGACGACTGCTGTGCCAATAAATATTGAAATGAAGCAGCCTACTGCTCGGTGCGTCACCGTTGCATTGTGGGAAATGTAGTATTGGTGCGTGTAAAAGATCTGCGGGCTGCCGGCTTGCTGCGGTCTGCGGGCCGGTTCTAATAATAAATCAAGATCATCCCAGGGGCCGTAAAAAACCTTCTCGCGGGCCGGATGTGGCCCAGCTCACCCGCCTTGACTCTGACATATGTGGTGTAAGGGGTGCGTAACTGCTGGCAGTGAAGTCAGACGCAGGAGAGCAGAACTCGGTAATAGCTGGAGCAGTTTAATATCAAAACCAACGGCATAAAGCATAAACCAACATGGGTACAAAACCCGACGCGCACCAGTAACCATGTGCACAAGCACAACAAACAATACCACACAAGGACATGGGGGGAACAGAGGGTTAAATACACAACACTTAATGAGGGAAATGAGAACCAGGTGTGTAGGAAAACAAGACAAAACAAATGGAAAATGAAAAGTGGACCGACGATGGCTAGAAGACCAGCGACGCCGAACACTGCCCGAACAAGGAGAGGAACCGACTTCGGTGGAAGTCGTGACACCGTGGCGTGTGCAGAAAGTAGCCAATCACTTTTTCCAAATGATCTGTCCATAGCGCCTGCTAAATTCAGGGCATCAATGTTGTTGAAAAAAGTAGAAAAACCTTTGTAGTTTTCGATGGCTAATGTTATATCTTTCAAAAACGGAGCAGTAGAAATGACTATCAACGCATTCTGAGCAGCTCACGTTATAGACAGAAGCACGCCACATGGCAGACCAATCCAAATCTCCTGGCATGTCCAGCCCATCCATTATCTCAGCCAATCATGGCTAGCAGGAATGTTCCTGTCTTTTTCCGTGGCTAAACCAACTAGGCTCGTAATTTAACAATTGTATTAGTATTTTTGTATGGAATGCAAGTTTGTTATTAAGACACATGAAAGTTCATATGTTCCAGAAGGCATTTCCTAAAAAAACTAATTTTGATTATGTTCAAATGCCTTCCTTTTAGCTGAATTCCTGGTGATTTTACAGACTTTATGTATTTTTTTTACCAAAACAAACAAAATGTGCGCTGTAAGAGGGGGATAGTGTGAGGAGGAAAGCGAGGGAGCTCGCTGGGTCTCTAATGTCCTTCCTCACTGCCGCCCTGTCAAGCTGCAAGCTGCCCAATGGGAGATGACTGCTACCCAGTGGCAGATGACTGCTGCCAAGTGGGAGATACCTGCTGCCCAGTGGGAGATGACTGCTGCCCAGTGGGAGATGACTGCTGCCCAGTGGGAGATGACTGCTGCCCAGTGGGAGATACCTGCTGCCCAGTGGGAGATACCTGCTACCCAGTGGGAGATGCCTGCTGCCCAGTGGGAGATACCTGCTGCCCAGTGGGAGATTACCTTGCTGCCCAGTGGAGATACCTGCTGCCCAGTGGGAGATGCCTGCTGCCCAGTGGGAGATGACTGCTGCCAAGTGGAGATTGACTGCCTGCCAGTTGGGAGATGACTGCTGCCCAGTGGGAGATACCTGCTGCCAGTGGGAGATGCCTGCTGCCCAGTGGGAGATACCTGCTGCCCAGTGGGAGATGACTGCTGCCAAGTGGGGAGATGACTGCTCTGCCCAGTGGAGATGTACTGCTGCCCAGTGGGAGATACCTGCTGCCCAGTGGGAGATACTGCTGCCATGGGAGATGCTGCCAGTGGGAGATACCTGCTGCCCAGTGGGAGATGCCTGCCTGCCCAGTGGGAGATGACTGCTGCCAGTGGGAGATGACTGCTGCCCAGTGGGAGATGCCTGTCTACCCAGTGGCAGATGACTGCTGCCAGTGGAGATGACTGCTACCCAGTGGAGATACTGCTGCCCAGTGGGAGATGCCTGCTGCCAGTGGGAGATACCTGCTGCCCAGTGGAGATACCTGCTGCCCAGTGGGAGAGACTGGCTGCCCAGTGGGAGATACTGCGCCCATGGGAGATACCTGCTGCCCAGTGGGAGATACCTGCTGCCCAGTGGGAGATGCTGCTTGCCCAGTGGAGATGACTGCTGCCAAGTGGAGATGATGCTGCCCAGTGGGAGATGACTGCTGCCCAGTGGGAGATACTGCTGCCAGTGGGAGATGCCTGCTGCCCAGTGGGAGATACCTGCTGCCCAGTGGGAGATGACTGCTGCCAAGTGGGGAGATGACCTGCTGCCCAGTGGGAGATGACTGCTGCCCAGTGGGAGATACCTGCTGCCCAGTGGGAGATACCTGCTGCCCGAGGGAGAATGCCTGCTGCCCAGTGGGAGATACCTGCTGCCCAGTGGGAGATGCCTGCTGCCCAGTGGGAGATGACTGCTGCCCAGTGGGAGATGACTGCTGCCCAGTGGGAGATGCCTGCTACCCAGTGGCAGATGACTGCTGCCAGTGGGAGATGACTGCTACCCAGTGGCAGATGACTGCTGCCCAGTGGGAGATACCTGCTGCCCAGTGGGAGATGCCTGCTGCCCAGTGGGAGATACCTGCTGCCCAGTGGGAGATGACTGCTATCCAGTGGAGATACCTGCTGCCCAGTGGGAGATTCCTGCTGCCCAGTGGGAGATGCCTGCTGCCCAGGGGGAGATGCCTGCTGCCCAGTGGGAGATGACTTGCCTGCCCAGTGGGAGATGACTGCTGCCCAGTGGGAGATACCTGCTGCCCAGTGGGAGATGACTGCTGCCAGTGGGAGATAACTGCTGCCCAGTGGAGATACCTGCTGCCCAGTGGGAGATGCCTGCTGCCCAGTGGGAGATGACTGCTACCCAGTGGGAGATGCCTTCTGCCCAGTGGGAGATGACTGCTGCTCAGTGGGAGATACTGCTTGCCCAGTGGGAGATGCCTGCTGCCCAGTGGGAGATGCCTGCTGCCCAGTGGGAGATGCCTGCTGCCCAGTGGGAGATACCTGCTGCAGTATGCTGGGCTGGAGTGTGGGACATGGTGGTGTAGACCAAGTGGAGCAGCTGTCAACCCAAACGATCCATAGTCTGTTCCTCTTCCAGCACATTTTTATGGAATTATCTGCAATAAACTCCTCTACAATCAAGCCACAATTCCACATGTCAGTGGCTTGGCTTATCAAACAAAACAAAAAATCCACACACACATACACACGCACACAAAAACACGCAAGCATGAACGAACAAACGAATGCACGCGCACACACATGCACACAAACCAAACAAAAAAACGTTCTGCTGCACTGACAAGAGCATTTGTGTTTGGAGCCAGCCAATCCTTGGCCTAATCCTATCTTCCACTGCGACACACACAAAGTTCAGTAGACTCCACTGGTTTCTATTGTGCCCAGCACTTTCCCCTCTCAGCAGTAAGTTCCCCAATGTCCCTGTGACATAGAGTCTGCAGAAGTGCTCACCTACTCCAGGTCACCATGCAAATCACTGTAAACAATAATCTTCCCTCCAAAAGGAGACATATTGTTGATGTTGACCCCTAGCGTTGTCAGTAATCCTTCTCATTATATAGGGCTCTATGGAGGATGCCACATGCCAACACATTACGGCTCATATATTTTGATTCATATAGGTTATATTTACAGTACACTGTTCAAAGTTGCTTTTTGTGTCTACAAATTGGGGGAGGGTCCCCAACACAATTTTTGCTTACTATGAAATATTGAATGTGGTTTTGTATCCGACACCTTCAATTTGAAAAGGATTTCTAACCTAAATTATCTGGGTATTATTTAGTAATGTGCCAGCAGGGCCAGGGGATGACTGGAAGTAAGGAAGGAAGGATGAGATGAGGTGAAAAGAAGGGAAGGGGATTCATTAGCATAAGCAGCATGTTGCCCAGATCGTTCTGATGCTAGTGTGTTTACCCCTCCTAGCTTGGCAACGGCTCACTCATTTTATAGGTCTGTGTGTGCTCAGGAGAAGGGCTTGGTCTAATAATGAGGATTTGGGATACATTGTGTCTTCAAATAAAATCATTGTGTTTGTCACATGCGCGGAATACAACAGGTTTAGACCTTACAGTAAAATACTTACTTACAAGACCTTAATCAACTATGCAGTTTTGAGAAAAATAAGATTTAAGTATTAAATAGATAAGTAAATAAAAGAAATGTAAATAACTATTAAAGAGGATGAGTAAAATAACATTAGCGAGGATATATACGGGGGTACCTGTACAGAGTCAATGTGCGGACGCACAGGTTAGTATTGGTAATTGAAGTAATATGTACATGTAGGTAGAGTTAGTGACTATGCATAGACTATAAACAGAGAGCAGCAGCGTAAAAGAGCGGTGGAGGGGGGGGCAATGCAAGTTGTCTGGGTAGCCATTTGATTAACTGTTCAGGAGTCTTATGGCTTGGGGGTAGAAGCTGTTAAGAAGCCTTTTGGACCTAGACTTGGTGCTCCGGTACCGCTTGCCATGCGGTAGCAGAGAGAACAGTCCGGGACTAGGGTGGCTGGAGTCTTTGACAATTTTTAGGGCCTTCCACTGACACCGCCTGGTATAGAGGTCCTGGATGGTAGGAAGCTTGGCCCCAGTGATGTACTGGGCCGTACGCACTATCCTCTGTAGTGCCTTGCGGTCGGAGGCCGAGCAGTTGCCATACCAGGCAGTGATGCAACCAGTCAAGATGCTCTCGATGGTGCAGCTGTAGAACTTTTTGAGGATTTGAGGACCCATGCCAAATCTTTTCAGTGTCCTGAGGGGGAATATACTTTGTGATGCCCTCTTCACGACTGTTTTGGTATGTTTGGACCACGATAGTTTGTTGGTGATGTGGACACCAAGCTTGAAGCTCTCAACCTGCTCCACTTCAGCCCCGTCGATGAGAATGTGGCCTCCTTTTCCTGTAGTCCACAATCATCTCTTTTGTCTTGATCACGTTGAGGGAGAGGATGCTATCCTGGTACCACACGGCCAGGTCTCAGCCTACCACTGTTGTGTCGTCGGCAAACTTAAGGATGGTGTTGGAGTTGTGCCTTGCCATGCAGTCACGGGTGAACAGGGAGTACAGGAGGGGACTGAGAATGCACCCCTGAGATGCCCCCTGGGGGCGGCCCATCAGGAAGTCCAATATCCAGTTGCAGAAGGTGTTTAGTCCCAGTGTAATTTGCTTAGTGATGAGCTTTGAGGGCACTATGGTGTTGAACGCTGAGCTGTGGTCATTGAATAGCATTCTAACGTATGTGTTCCTTTTGTCTAGATGGGAAAGGGCAGTGTGGTGTGCAATAGAGATCTGTTGGGGAGGTATGCAAATTGGAGTGGGTCTAGGGCTTTTTGGGATAATGATGTTGATGTGAGCCATGACCAGTGTTTCAAAGCACTTCATGGCTACAAACGTGAATGCTACAGGTTGGTAGTCATTTAGGCAGGTTACCTTAGTGTTCTTGGGCACAGGGACTATCGTGGTCTCCTTGAAACATGTTTGAAAATGTCAGTGAAGACACTTGGTCAGCACATGCTTGGAGTACACATCCTGGTAATCCATCTGGCCCTGGGGTCTTGTGAATGTTGATCTGTTTTAAGGTCTTACTCACATCGGATATGGAAAGCGTGATCACACAGTCATCTGGAACAGCTGATGCTCTCATGCATGCTTCAGTGTTGCTATCCTCGAAGCGAGCATAGAAGTAATTTAGCTCGTCTGGTAGGTTTGTGTCACTGGGCAGCTCGCGGTTGTGCTTCCCTTTGTAGTCTGTAATAGTTTGCAAGCCCTGCCACATCCAATGAGCGTCGGAGCCGGTGTAGTACGTTTCAATCTTATTCCTGTATTGACGCTTTGCCTGTTTGATGGTTCGTTGGAGGGCATAGCGGGATTTCTTGTAAGCGTCCGATTTAGAATCCCGCTCCTTGAAAGCGGCAGCGCTACCCTTTAGCTCAGTGCGGATGTTGCCTATAGTCCATGGTTTCTGGTTGGGGTATGTACGTATGATCGCTGTGGGGACGACGTCATCAATGGACTTATTAAATGAGCCAGTGACTGATATGGTGTACTCCTCAATGCCATCGGAAAATTCCCAGAACATATTCCAGTCTGTGCTAGCAAAAAAGTCCTGTAGCTTAGCATCTGTGTCAACTGACCACTGCTTTTTTGACTGAGTCACTGGCACTTCCTGCTTTAATTTTTGCTTGTAATCAGGAATCAGGAGGATAGAATTATGGTCAGATTTGCCAAATGGAGAGTAAGGGAGAGCTTTGTATGCATCTCTGTGTGTGGAGTAAAGGTGGTCTAGAGTTTTTTCCCCCTCTGGTTGCACATTTAACATGCTAGTAGAAATGAGGTAAAACAGATTTAAGTTTCCCTGCATTAAAGTCCCTGGCCATTAGGATCGCCACCTCTGGATGAGCATTTTCCTGTTTTCTTATGGCCTTATACAGCTCATTGAGGGCGGTCTTAGTTCCACTATCGGTTTGTGGTTGTAAATAGACAGCTCCAAAACATATAGATGTAAACTCTCTTAGTGAAAAGTTTGGTCTTACAGCTTATCATGAGATACTCTACCTCAGGCATGAAAAACCTTGAGACTTCCTTAATTTTAGATTTTGTGCACCAGCTGTTGTTTAAAAATATACACAAACTGCCACCCCTTGTCTTCCCGGAGGCAGCTGTTCTATCTTGCCGATGTGAGGTAAAACCTGGCAGCTTTATATTATCCATGTCGTTGTTCAGCAACGACTCATGATACATAAGATATTACAGTATGGACATTCGTGATCGTAGCTTGTCTATTTTGTTATCCAATGATTGTACGTTGGCTAGTAGGACTGATGGTACAGTAGAGGCACCCCGACCTACGTCCCCAAAATCTCTGTCTCTTTCTCATGTGAATGACATGGATTTGGACCTTGTCGGGTGTCTGAAGTAAATCCTTCGCATCCGACTTGTTAAAAGACAAAAACTTCGTCCAGTACGTGGTGAGTAATCGCTGTCCTGATATCCAGTAGCTCTTTTCGGTCATAGGAGACGGTGGCAGAAACACACTTTTTTCCTCCAAGATGGCGTAGCAGTTCAGACGTCTTTGTCTTGTCCTGCCGTGTCCTGTGTATATATCTTTTTTTCCCTTCGTATATATATTTTTTCTTTTTAACCTCCGTTTCAACATACTCTCATGCAACCCGCCTCAACCAATGTGGTATGGATCTGCTATTTTCTATACTTTAGAACCGGAACCCCCAACAGAAGCTAGCCCGCTAACTAGCTACTAGCTAGTAGTCAGTTCGCCACTGCTAGCGGTCATCAGCTAACCTTAGCCCGGTCAACTCCTGCCAGTCTGCACAGTGCGATTCAAACCAGAGCATACCGGACTGCTTTTTCTCCACATCTCCGGTTTCCTACCGCAAGCTCTGAACCTTTTCACCTGCATCATCACTGCTAGTTATCTGCTATCTGAGTGGCTACCCCCTCGCTAAAGTCTCTGTCCCGAAGCAAGCACCAGTGAGCCTGGAACTAGCCTCGAAGAGGTCCATCAGCCACTCCTTGGGCTACAATACATATTTTGCCAATTGGCCTGGACCGCTTTTACTGCCGACCCGGAGCCCCGCCGATCCATCATGACTGGTCTACCGATGTAATCCGCCCGAGGGGTTTCAACAGGCTCCTCTGTCACGACGTCCCCTGAGGGCCCATCCGCTAGCCTGCTCTCCGCGGCCCGCTAGCTGTCTAGAGCATATCGGACTGTTAGCTGAAGAGGACCATCAGCCAATTTCTTGGGCTACAATACCTATTTTGACAATTGGCCTGGACCCTTTTACTGCCTACACAGAGCCATGCTGATCCAACACGACTGGTCTGCCGATGTAACCGTCCGAGGTGGCTACAACAGACCTCTTCCGTCGTGACGTCCCCCTAAGGCCCTTCTGCTAGCCTGCCAGCCCCGGCCTGCTAGCTGTCTGAATTGCAGTGTCTCCAGCTCGCCTAGCTACCCACTGGTACCTATGATCACTCGGCTAGGCATGCCTCTCCCTAATGTCAATATGCCTTGTCCATTGCTTCTTTTGATTAGTGATTATTTTCTTATTTCACTGTAGAGCCTCCAGCCCTGCTCAATATGCCTTAGCTAGCCCTTTTGTTTCACCTCCCTTGACCACGCTTAGTCTAAATTATGTCTCTAGAGACAAAACCTCTCTCATTGTCACTCAATGCCTAAGTTTACCTCCACTGTATTCACATCCTACCATATCCTTGTCTGTACGTTATGCCTTGAATCTATTCTTCCGCGCCCAGAAACCTGCTCTTTTACTCTCTGTTCCAAACGCACTAGACGACCAGATCTTATATCCTTTAACCGTACCGTTATCCAACTCCTCCTCTGTTCCTCTGGTGACATAGAGGTTAGTCCAGGAGCTGCAGCACCTAGCTCCACTCCCATTCCCCAGACACTCTCATTTGTTGACTTCTGTAACCGTAAAAGCCTTAGTTTCATGTATGTTAACATTAGAAGCCTCCTCCCTAAGATTGTTTAATTTACTGCTTTAGCACACTCTGCCAACCCAGACGTCCTAGCCATGTCTGAATCCTGGCTTAGGAAGGCCACAAAAAAATCTGAAATCTGAAATTTCCATCCCTAACTATAACATTTTCCGACAAGATAGAACTGCCAAAGGGGGTGGAGTTGCAATCTACTGCAGAGAGCCTGCAGAGTTTTGTCATACTACCCAGGTCTGTGCCCAAACAATTCGAGCTTCTACTTCTAAAAATCCAACTTTTCAGAAACAAGGCTCTCACCATTGCCGCATGTTATAGACCACCTTCTGCCCCCAGCTGTGCCCTGGACACCATATGTGAATTGATTGCCCCCCCATCTATCTTCAGAGCTCATACTGTTAGGTGACCTAAACTGGGACATGCTTAACACCCTGGCTGTCCTACAATCTAAGCTAGATGCCCCCAATCTCACACAAATTATCAAGGAACCTACCAGGTAAACCACAAATCCGTAAACACGGGCACCCTCATAGACATCATCCTGACCAACCTACCCTTTAAATAAACCTCTGTAGTTTTCAACCAGGAGGTCAGCGATCACTGCCTCATTGCCTGCGTCCGTAATGGGTCTGCGTTCAAACGACCACCCCTCATCACTGTCAAACGCTCCCTAAAACACTTCAGTGAGCAGGCCTTTCTAATCGACCTGGCCCGGGTGTCTTGGAAGGATATTGACCTCATTCCGTCAGTAGAGGATGCTTGGTTATTCTTTAAAAGTGCTTTCCTCACCATCGTAAATAAGCATGCCCGTTCAATTTTTGAAAATCCAGGAACAGATATAGCCCTTGGTTCACTCCAGACCTGACTGCCCTTGACCAGAACAAAAACATCCTGTGGCGTACTGCATTAGCATCGAATAGCCCCCGCGATATTCACATTTTCAGGAAGTTAGGAGCCAATATACACAAGCAGTTAGGAAAGCAATGGCTAGCTTTTTCAAACAGAAGTTTGCATCCTGTAGCACAAACTCAAAAAAGTTCTGGGACACTGTAAAGTCCATGGAGAATAAGAGCACCTCCTCCCAGGAGAATTTCAATAAGCATTTTTCTACGGCTGGCCATGCTTTCCACCTGGATACCCCTACCCCGGTCAACAGCCCTGCACCCCCCACAGCAACTTGCCCAAACCTCCCCCATTTCTCCTTCACCCAAATACAGATAGCTGATGTTCTGAAAGAGTTGCAAAATCTGGACCACTACAAATCAGCTGGGCTAGACAATCTGAACCCCCTCTTTCTAAAATTATCCTCTGCAATTGTTGCAACGCCTATTACTAGCCTGTTCAACCTCTCCTTCGCATCGTCTGAGATCCCAAAGATTAGAAAGCTGCCGCGGTCATCCCCTTCTTCAAAGGTGGAGACACTCTAGACCCAAACTGTTATAGACCTATATCTATCCCACCCTGCCTTTCTAAGGTCTTCGAAAGCCAAGTTAACGAACAGATCACCGACCATTTAGAATCCCACCGTACCTTCTCCACTATGCAATCTGGTTTCCGAGCTGGTCATGGGTGCACCTCAGCCACGCTCAAGGTCCTAAATGATATCATAACCGCCATCGATAAAAGACAATACTGTGCAGCCGTATTCATCGACCTGGCCAAGGCTTTCGACTCTGTCAATCACCACATTCTTATCGGCAGACTCAACTGCCTTGGTTTCTCAAATGACTGCCTCGCCTGGTTCACCAACTACTTCTCAGACAGAGTTCAGTGTGTCAAATCGAAGGGCCTGTTGTCCGAACCTCTGGCAGTCTCTTTGCCAAACATACCCTCGTAAAACTGACTTTCCTACCGGTCCTTGACTTCGGCGATGTCCTTTACAAAATAGCCTCCAACACTCTACTCAGAAAATTGGATGCAGTCTATCACAGTGCCATCCGTTTTGTCACCAAAGCCCCATATACTACCCACCACTGCGACATGTATGCTCTCGCTGGCTGGCCCTCGCTTCATATTCGTCACCAAACCCACTGGCTCCAGGTTATCTATAAGTCTTTGCTAGGTAAAGCCCCGCCTTATCTTAGCTCACTGGTCACCCTAGCAGCACCAACCTGTAGCATGCGCTCCAGCAGGTATATTTCACTGGTCACCCCCAAAGCATATTCCTCCTTTGGCAGCCTTTCCTTCCAGTTCTCTGCTGCCAATGACTGGAACGAATTGCAAACATCACTGAAGCTGGAGACTCATATCGCCCTCACTAACATTAAGCACCAGGTGTCAGAGCAGCTCACAGATCATTGCACCTGTACATAGCCCATCTGTAAATAGCCCATCCAACTACCTACCTCATCCCCATATTTGTTTTTGTTTTTCTGCTATTTTGCACACATCCTCATCTGCACATCTATCACTCCAGTGCTAAATTTAAATTACTTCGCCAATATGGCCTATTTATTGCCTTACCTCCTTACTTCATTTGCACACACTGTATACATATTTTTCTATTGTGTTATTGACTATACGTTTGTTTATCCCATGTGTAACTCTGTGTTGTTGTTTTTGTCACACTGCTTTGCTTTATCTTGGCCAGGTCGCAGTTGTAAATGAGAACTTGTTCTCAACTGGCATACCTGGTTAAATAAAGGTGAAATAAAAGAAATAAATTAAATGTACAAAATATGTTACAAATAATGTGAAAAAACACACAATAGCACAATTGGTTAGGAGGCCGCATAACGTCAGCCATCTCCTCCGGCGATATTGTGACTTCTTTTTATTTGCATGTGGGTGTGTTTTTGTGGATGTGTGAGGTCTGGGGGGCTGGAGTTGTAGTGTGGTAGTCTCTGACTACTTTTACATGTTTGTATTTTGGCTTAAGTGCCCTTTTAAAGAAATGTGATAGAATGCACATTCATAGGTGATCCCCAGGAATGGTGGTGTTTCAGGAGGACATATAATAGCCCTCTTTGTTGGTCGCTTGCTCCTTTACTTCCCGTTGAGGTCCTTTTCACAGAGCAAACAGGGATACTCATTATCAACCTGCACCTGAGAGGTCAGAACCTGAACCCTCCATCCATCCATCCCTCTCTCCCAGGCTAACCCTGGTCAGCAGTCGGGTTTATTAGTGCAGCACATCTTTTCCAGTGACTGAGCTTTCCCTTATTGTCTACAGCGATCAGGGTCAAGTCAAGGGCACTCAGCCTAGATTGGAATCATTTGTCACATGGTCCTGGTGCGGGGCTGATTTCATTAGGGCCTAGGGAGAGTTCTCTAGCCTCACACAGCACCTCTGACATCAGGAGCACGGTGCAGCTACCGGGCTTGGCAGATGGCTCCACATATTACACCGCCTCAGCTTGCCAACACAATACCTTTTTTGGAAATGAGACGAAAATGAAAAGGGAGACATTGTGTACAAAAAGGAAACATGCTCTCTGGGCATTCAGGATATATTTCTAAGGGTTGAAGCCATTTCCGGCACCCCTTTTGAGAGTCTAAAATTGCCCTTTGAGTGACCGTGATAATCACTACGCCTTTCAAGTCAGGAAGGAAAAAAATATTCAGTAGGGGGGCTTATTGCTTAACTGGTGTAACGGAGCAAAGTGTTGCAATTTAGTCTGGGAGCACCAAGGTTTTTATCCCCATGGTCAGCAGGAGTTTGCATGAGCAATAGGTGGTGCTGAGGTAACATGTGGAAAATGACTTTAACACAACATATAGAATGGTTTATTGCTTTGGTCAATAGGCTGTGGTGAAGATGGTGTATCCTGCCGCTTGGGAAGGTTAGACCTGTCAGTGTCCTCAGTGACTGATATGTCCAACCCCCTTATGAGGTCCCTAATGGAAAAAAAACAGACAAGCAAAGTTATAAAGGTGACATATGACAGATACTGTACGTTGCCATTAAGCTTTAGATTAGTCCATATATTTCTCCTTTTATATGTGGGCTATTTCATACAAGATACAAAGAATGTCATAATGGCACTAAAGCTTCGGTGACATGAAAAGCTATTAAATAAATAGACAAGCCTGAAGCAAAAATAAATAATATATTTTCACAAATTCAAAAAAGAAAAGAGCAGAAGAAACAACAGAAAAATGGAAAAGAGTAAGGCCATGTTTCCCTTCAGTGGGTCAGAGAGAGAATAACCAAATTGCCCATTACAGCACAGCTGGAGAAAGCATTGAAATATGTCCCTTTGTTTTCTCTGGGCTCTAATTGGTGGTGGAGACCTCTCCTTCAGTCAGCTGGGGTTTCTGATGAAACCATTCTATAGGAAAGGTCAAATGCCACTCCTGACGTCACAACACAGCTAAACACACACACACAGTACCAGTCAAAAGTTTGGACACAACTACTCATTCAAGGGTTTTTCTTAATTTTTAAAATTATTTTCTACATTGTATAATAATAGTGAAACCAAAACGATGAAATAACACATATGGAATCATGTAGTAACCAAAAAAGTGTTATATTTGAGAATTGTTAAAGTAGCCACCCTTTGCCTTGATGATAGCTTTGCACRCTCTTGGAATTCTCTGAACCAGCTTCATGTGGTAGTTCAGCTTCATGTGGTGTTAAATGTTATTTTGTGTAATTTCTTTGCTTTTAATGTGTCTGAGCCATCAGTTGTGTTATGACAAGGTAGGGGTAGTATAAAGAAGATAGCCCTATTTGATAAAAGACCAATTCCATATTATGGGAAGAACAGCTCTAATAAGCAGAGAGAAACGACAGTCCATCATTACTTTAACTTCTTGAGGGCAGGGGGCAGCATTTTCACTTTTGGGAAAAATAGCATGCCAAAATTCAACTGCTTGCTACTCATCCCCAAAATATAAGATATGCATATGATTAGTAGATTTGGATAGAAAACACTCTGAAGTTTCTACAACTGTTTGAATCATGTCTGTGAGAATAACAGAACTTATGTAGCAGGCAAAACCCTGAGGACAAACCATTCAGAATTTGTCTTTTTTTGATGTCACTGTCTTTCAATTAGTTTTTTTAGAGACACCAGATTTCTAATGGACTTGCTTGCAGTTCAGCTTCACTGGATGTCACCAGTCCTTGGAAATCGGTTGAGGTTATTCCTTTGTGTAGTGAAGAAGTAGGGCTATCGTAAATGAGGGTCACATGAAGTAAATATTTTGAGAGAGTCACGTTACGTTTTCTTTTTGTATTGAACACAGATCATCCCGTCTTCAAATTGATCGATTATTAACGTTTAAAAATACCTAACGTTGTATTACCAAAGTAGTTTGAAATGTTTTGGTAAAGTTTACATGGAACTTTTGATATATTTTGTAGTGACTTGGCAAAAGTTGGAAGCTGTGTTTTTCTGGATGAAACGGTCCAAATAAATTGACATTTTGGATATATATCGACGGAATTAATCGAACAAAAGGACCATTTGTGATGTTTATGGGACATATTGGAGTGCCAACAAAAGAATTTCGTCAAAGGTAAAGCATGATTTATATTTGATTTCTGCGTTTTGTGTCGTGCTTGCAGTGATGAAATATGCTTCTCTCTTTGTTTACTTTTGTGCTATCATCAGATAATCTTATGCTTTCACCGAAAAGCCTTTTTGAAATCTGACAAGTTGGCTGGATTCACAACGAGTGTAGCTTTAATTTGGTATCTTACATGTGTGATTTAATGAAAGTTAGATTTTTATATCATGTTATTTGAATATGGCGCGCTGTATTTTCCCTGGCTATTGGCCGGTGGGACGTTTGCGTCCCACCTGCCCCAGAGAAGTTAAGAAATGAAGGTCAGTCAATCTGGAACATTTCATGAACTTTGAAAGTTTCTTCAAGTGCAGTCGCAAAAACCATCAAGTGCTATGATGAAGCTGTCTCTCATGAGGACCACCACAGGAAAGGAAGACCCAGAGATACCTCTGTTGCAGAGGATACGTTCATTAGAGTTACCAGCCTCAGAAATTGCAGCCCAAATAAACACTTCACAGAGTTCAAGTAACAGACTTATGTTAACATCAACTGTTCAGAGGAGACTGCGTAAAGCAGGCCTTCATGGTCTAATTGCTGCAAAGAAACCACTACTAAAGGACACCAATAATAAGAAGAGACTTGCTTGGGCCAAGAAACACAAGAAATGGATATTAGACTGGTGGAAATATGTCCTTCGGTATGATGAGTCCAAATTTGTGATTTTTGGTTCCATTCGCTGTGTCTTTGTGAGATGCAGAGTAGGTGAATGGATGATCTCCGCATGTGTGGTTCCCACCGTGAAGCATGGAGGAGGAGGTGTGATGGTGTGGGGGTGCTTTGTTGGTGACACTGTCAGTGATTTATTTAGAGTTCAAGGCACACTTAACCAGCATGGCTACCACAGCATTCTGCAGCGATACGCCATCCCATCTGGTTTGCGCTTMGTGGGGCTATCATTTGTTTTTCAACAGGACAATGACCCAATGCACCTCCAGACTGTATAAAGGCTATTTGACCAAGAAGGAGAGTGATGTTGTGCTGCATCAGATGACCTGGCCTCCACAATCACCCGACCTCAACTCAGTTGAGATGGTTTGGGATGAATTGGACCGCACAGTGAAGGAAAAGCAGCAAACAAGTGCTCAGCATATGTGAGAACTCCTTCAAGACTGTTGGAAAATCATTTCAGGTGCAGCTGGTGGAGAGAATGCCAAGAGTGTGCAAAGTTGTCATCAAGGCAAAGGGTGGCTACTTTGAATAATCAAAAATATATTTTGATTTATTTAACACTTTTTTGGTTACTACATGATTACATATGTGTTATTTCGTAGCGTAGATGTCTTCACTATTATTCTATAATGTAGAAATTTTTTAAAAATAAAGAAAAACACTTGAATGAGTAGGTGTGTCCAAACTTTTGGCCGGTACTGTACAAATGCATAAACATAAAAACATTGTGTACGTTTGTCAAGGCTGTGGGTAACTGGTGAAAGGAGTCAGGCGCAGGAGAGCTGAGATGCATGGACAAGGTATTTAATTCAAGAAAACACCAGTACAAAGACAATACTATGGTGCTGGAAAAATACCGGTACCACGAAATAAACGGGCGTAACAACAAAACCCGGCAACAATAATACCAGCCGTCAGAATACAGCCTTACAATAAAAYAAACACGCACACAAACATGGGGGAAACCAGAGGGTTAAATAATGAACATGTAATTGGGTGTGTAGAAAACAAAGAAAACAAACAAAGAGAAAACAAATGGAAAATGAAAAGTGGATCGGTGATGGCTAGAAGGCCGGTGACGTCGACCGCCGAACGCCGCCCGAACAAGGAGAGAGACCGACTTCGGCGGAAGTCGTGACAACGTTATTGCAGCCCAAGTGTGGTAGTGATGGTGACAACACTTTGAGAAAATGTGACATTGTTTCACTAATGATATCCACTTTTTATTTTATTTTTGTATGGAATTCAAGTGCAAAACACGAAAATACCTTCAAAAAAGGCAACGGGTGTAAGTCATTAATCCACATATAGGTATATAGTTCTGTATCTTAAATTACTTTGTTTTGTTTTCATGAATTTGAAATAATCTTGAAGTCCAGTCAAAAACAGAAAAGTATACAACAGAAGTGGAGGTCGAACCTGTTGCAAGGAGCCAGAAATTGAATGTAATATTTTAACACTATTATAATACACAATATGTTATATTGTAACACTATAAAACCGATAAAATGCACTTTGAAGGTAGTTCTGTTAAACTAGTCTGCTAAACTGGAAGTTAAAATGTATTGAGCTCGTTATCCATCATTTTGTGGTTGTCATTCCACAAAACAAACCCTGGTTTTCTCAGTCCTGGTATCTGTGCTACAGCCATATAGTGAGAGATGGTTGTATGTGACCTCTGTGTAATTGGTTGGGAAAACAGTGTAAAGGATTAAAGGATTACATTTATTTTTATCGTCAATTGCACACAAGGTCCAACCAAAACTTCACTTCCGCTTTTAACCCAACTTCCCTGAATCGGAGTTGTGCGGGGGGCTGCTGCATTGGGCGCCCGGGGGGGTCGCCTCACACTCTGCTCATTATAACTTCTGAACCAATCAACCCCGCAGGTCGACTGACCCTGGTCAGCTGACCCCAGCCTCAGGATGTTGGGGTCACCGTCAACAGATGTAGAAGTCACAGTGCCGGCTGAGTCATATCTTCATCTGTTTCATAAATCCTGAGGTTAGCTGACATGGTGGGAGGGAGGGACAGAGAGAGGTACACACACATACCATTTATAAAGCTGATCACCATGACAGAACTATCTCCTCCTGGCTAGTGGCTATGCCAACAACAATCTCCCTTTGCCTGGCAGTTCTCCAGGGCCGTATGGGGTAATGTAGAGTCTGGCAGTTCTCCAGGGCCGTATGGGGTAATGTAGAGCCTGGCGGTTCTCCAGGATTGTATGGGGTAATGTAGAGCCAGGTTGTTCTGCAGGGCCGTATGGGGTAATGTAGAGTCTGGCAGTTTTCCAGGGCCGTATGGGGTAATGTAGAGCCTGGCGGTTCTCCAGGATTGTATGGAGTAATGTAGAGCCTGGCGGTTCTCCAGGATTGTATGGAGTAATGTAGAGCCTGGCGGTTCTCCAGGATTGTATGGGGTAATGTAGAGCCAGGTTGTTCTGCAGGGCCGTATGGGGTAATGTAGAGCCAGGTTGTTCTGCAGGGCCGTATGGGGTAATGTAGAGCCTGGTTGTTCTCCAGGGCCTTATGGGGTAATGTAGAGCCTGGCGGTTCTCCAGGATTGTATGGGGTAATGTAGAGCCAGGTTGTTCTCCAGGGCCTTATGGGGTAATATAGAGCCTGGCTGTTCTCCAGGGCAGCTAGCTGCCAGTCGGCCATGGAACGTCAGCATGTTCCTTTTCATTAACTTGATGGTGGCCCACACCTCTTAACCTCTTAAGGGATTAGCTGTATGAGGTATGTGTGGGAGTTAAGAGATGTACAACGTGAGATCAAAAGACAGATACTGGTGGACAAGGAGGCATACATGCAAAGGGTGGAGAAGACCCTCTCCTCAGGAAACTCAAGGGTGGCCTGGCGAGGGATTAAATCCATGGCTAGTGCCCTCCACATAGGCAGGGGAAAAACCAGTGCTGAACTTGGGGGATATGAGGGCCAGAACATGACTAATGAACTGAATGTTTTCTTCTCAAGATTTTAATCAGACAACTTTGTGTCGGAGGTAAAACAAATGGAGGCATTATTACAAATGTTTGAGAGGGTTGTTGTTAAACAGCTGGATGTTTTAAAGTTGTTCAGGGGATGTAATGCACACAAAAGCCCAGGCCCAGACAAAATAAGTGGACATGTGTTTATGCTCTGTGCTGAAATTTGCTGATGTTTTTACAGACACTTTCCAATCCTCGTTCGCCCAGCAACACTTGCCAGTATAGTGGAAAACCTCAAAAATTATACCAATTCCTAAAGCATCTAATCCCTCTGTGCTGAATGACTACCGCCCTGTCGCCTTGACATCCTTAGTAATGAAATGCCTTGAGAAAATTGTGAAGAGTCATATTCTCAGCGTCACCCAGAAGCTCCTTAACCTGTTTCAGTTTGCCTATCAGCCCAGTAGAGTAGTTGATGATGCCATTCTTACTCTCCTCAACATGGTCTATAGACATCTAGAGTGTGCCAAATCCCATGTCAGGGTTTTGTTTGTTGACTTTTCTTCTGCCTTCAACACAATCCAGCCTTACATTCTGGCACAGAGACTCATTTGGGACTTCTCCTTAGATGGGGGGCTGGTTTTGTGGCTGTTGGACTTCCTGAGCCAACGGTCACAGCGGATCAAAATAGGTCCCCACGTGTCAGACATATGCACCACCAACACAGGCTCTCGTCAGGGATGTGTTTTGTCCCCACTCCTGTACATCTTGTACACTAATAGTTGTGCTAGTTCCCATCCTGACAGACACCTCGTTAAGTTCGCTGATGACAGTGCCTTGATCAGCCTGTTGCAAGATGACGAGGAACACCGTGGCCCGGTCCTAAAGGACTTTGTAGAGCGGTGTGACGAATCACACTTGGTCCTCAATACCAACAAGACCAAAGAGATGTTCATAGACTTCAGGAAGCATACAACACCTACCTCTGCAACATCTATCAGATGTCAGAACATAGAGATTGTAGAGGAATACATATATCTGGGTGTCCTCTTAGACAATAAGCTTCAGTGGAGTAAATGTACAGACCTGATCTAAAAAAAGAGTCAACAGAGACTGTTCTTTCTCAAAAATCTTTAAATGTTAATTGTACTATATGGACTTTGTTTTAAAAATCTTTCATTGAGAGTATTTCATCTTTTTGTATTGTTTGTTGATTTGGCAATGCCACTGTCAGCCAGAGAAATATTCTGAGAAGGATTATCACCACAGCAAGCAAGGTACTTGGAGTCAAACAGACAGGCCTGGATGCAATCTTTAAGGTCAGGGCTCTCCACAAGGCTCACAAAATAATTTTAGACTCAAGCCACCACCTGTACCTGGACTTTGAACTACTCTCCTCTTGGCGCAGGTTATAGGGCACCCCTCGGCAGGAAAAAACTGAATTAGACAATAATTTGTGCCAGGTGTGATATCCCTCCTAAATAGCTTGGGCTAATGTTCCTATCCACCCAGTAAGGCCAGCAGGCTAGTCTCTTTTTATTGGTATGTAACTGTTATGAAAGTTGTATTATCAATTTGTTTTGCATTTAAACACCACTTTAAACGTGTACATGACACTGCAACAAAATTTCCCCATGGTGACAATAAAGTCAGTAAAGTAAAGTATGAGATGGCTACTGATGGCAGGCATGTGCTACATTATCAGAGGGAGAAAGCCTATCTGATCATGCCTGAGATAGTGGGCTTCGAGTTATAATCGCTGTTAGCCCAGATGATTCTCTGATCTCTGCAAACATGGAAGCACAGCTCCATGCCAGCCAGGTGGGCCCAGGCACACATACTGCCAGCCAGGCGGGCCCAGACACACATACTGCCAGCCAGGCGGGCCCAGACATGCATACTGTTAGTCAAGCGGGCCCAGACACACATACTGCCAGCCAGACGGGCCCAGACACGCATACTGTTAGTCAGGTGGGCCCAGACACACATTATACTTGTATGCTGTAGTGCACTGTGGGATACTGGAGATTAGACCTTCTGCTGTGATCTGCATGTCAGGGCTTTAAGTTGGGTCAATGTGTGTGTTTTTTACTCACTGTTATGGGTTTTTGAATAAAAAAATATAGAAACAATATGTACTCATACAACATAGGCAGATATTATACTACACAATTTTTTTCAAACCTATGTTTATAAAGTCTATTAAGTATGTCACATGCTGTACATGCATACATTTGGAAGTCATTTTCTCATCAAGCATTGAACACAGTGCGTGGAAGATTTCAAATGTCATTCCTTAAGGAAACATCTTTGTTGATGATTTTTATCCTTTTTTTTCTCTCTCCCGGTTTATAAATTCAGTCAGTCTGCTCCTACTATCCTTATTTTTTAGCTTTAATATTGCAGATAGATTGTAGCTTCCATCAACGTAATTGTCTGCATCACTTCCAATCCCCCATATATTTTGGGGCAAAAGTTGCATTCTTTTGTGATCCAATATGTAATATAGTACACTTATCATACTTTGGTTGTAATCCAGAGAGGTTACATCCTCTATGAGGCTGTGGAGGGATTGTAATTGTGGTTTTAAAAGAAAACATGAATCATCAGTTTACAATACATTTGTTTTTAAGCCCTGGATTTCTTGCCCCTTGATATTATTGTTGGATCTGATTTTAATAGCTAACATTTACATGGCCATAATAAATAGATATGCCGATGGTGGACAACCTTGTTTTACTCCACCAGACCGTTTAAAACTTTCTGAGAAGTAACCATCATTTACTATTTTACACCATGACTTTAACCCATTTTATAAGAGATTATCCAAAATTGAAATGTTCCAGGCATTTATATATAAATTCCAGTCGTACTTTATCAAAAGCCTTTTCAAAGTCAGCTATGAATAGCAGGCCTAGTTTCCCAGATTTTTCCTAGTGTTCTATGTTTCCAGTACTTGTCTTATATTATCTTCAATGTATCGTCCATCTAAAAAACCTCTCTGATTAGAATGAATAATATCCAACAATACCTTTTCAATTCTATGCACAAAACATTTTGCTAAAATGTTTGCATCACAACACTGAAGTGTAAGGGGCCTCCAATTTGTTTAATGGACTGGATCTTTATATATACCACTTGTATTCTGTTTCAGTAATAATGAAACACTTGTTGAGTGTCAGATAATCTACCATGTACATAGAAGTGGTTAAAACATAGTAATAGTAACATAGTAAGGATAACGGTCCTCTGAGTATATAAAAAAAAGTTTGGTATACCTCAACTGGTATGCCATCCTGCCCTGGAGTTTTCCCGGACTTAAAGGCTTTAATTGTATCAAGAAGTTCCTCCTCTGTAATTTCACCTACTATCCTCCTTTTATCCATACCTTGAAAAGAAAGGGATATTCGGTGGATATAAAGCCCAGTGAGTGTGTTATCCCCTGAATTTGTGGGGAGACTCCGTCTTTGGTTGCTTACTCCCTAAGCCTTATTGATCAGTAGGCGTTTTTCTCCTCCATTTTTCAGAGTTGCTAAGCTCGCATCAATTCATCTTAATCTGTTTGCTCCTTAAACCAGGAACAAGGCCTGTCGTTGTTCCTGGATGTAGGAGTCTCCAGGCAGGCTTCCCTTAACATCCTGCTTCTGTCGCTCAGCCCAGCTCCTCCTGGGTGGCAACAAGCAGCTTTTCATATTGAATCAAGTGTTAGTGAGTTCCCCCGCACACCACTTTCTCCTCCTGCTCTCTTTTTCTCTCCTGTCCACTGGCAACAAAGCAGCCTTTTAATGACTGTGGGATTACCGTTCCAACCTTTTGCAGCCAGTCTGCGGACCTGCCTGTAATCTGACCTCATTACATCAGTGTGACAAGCTCAGGGCTCGCTCGGCACTGACTAAACCTTATCCCTCTGAAAGGCCACAGCTAGCGCCACATAGCTACCGCCCAAGTTGCCGCTCACCTCTCACCCACAGACATACCTGTCCACCAAGGCGTACGATCCCTTTTCATCCCTCAAAGAGGCAGGCAATCTGTGGTTAGAAAAACAACAAGTGGTCAACCCTCCACTTGTTTTGGTAAAAGGCTGAGGGATGGGGCTGGAGAAATGTATCCGCTCTCCAGTTTGTAGGCTGAACTATGTCTGCAAGGACTGACCATCCATGAGATCAAAATGATAGTTGTACCTATGTTTTGAAGTTATACAGTGTTTGTTTACAACTAACAAATTTACAACCAATAGTATAAAACACACTGATATTTTGGGTTCTGATGGGGTACCACGGTTGAACTAAGCTCATGAGGCATTTCTATGTTATACTCTTTCTCCCCCCATCCCTCCTTCCCTCCCTCTCTTAGCAGTCAGGCTAACACAGACCAGATCTACACAGCAGACTGACAAAGGACACCACACAGATGGAACGGAATGTTACACTATTTTTCTTCTTTATAAAATAAAACAATCAGTCACAGCCCTTTAGACATTGGCTGGAAATGTCAGTGCATTACACTACAGAAATCTAGAATTGGATTGATTAGTTTCAACTGAATTGGTGCTGCTTGCCATTAAGTGAAAAATACTTAATGGTTTTGGCCTTTCTAAGGAGTTTTTCCTAGCCATCGTGCTTCTACACCTGTATTGCTTGCTGTTTGGGGTTTTAGGCTGGGCTTCTGTACAGCACTTTGATATATCAGCTGATGTAAGAAGGACTATATAAATACATTTGATTTGATTTAAAAGATTTATAAAGTGTACTTTAACAATAGCCCCCTCGTCCACCCCCCTACCCCAAACCCCCCCACCCAAACCCCGCCCCAGCCGTGTACTGTACATGATGACCTTTGACCTGTGTTCCAGACCTGGCGAGGGAGGTGAGGGTTAGCTGATGACAGTGAGCTGGTGTGTTGTCAGGACTCCACAGCCTAGCAGGGCCTAGTGGAGCTCGCTCTTTCTGTTTTCCATTGAGAGAGGGAGGAGAGGAGAGAGAAGAAGATGAGAGAGAGAGGAGAGGAGAGAGAGTAGATGAACGGGGAACAAGAGGAGAAGCTTGTCCTGATGGCGCCAGGATGCATCAGTGGACCTGGCCACTGATCAACCAAACGCAGAGATAAGAGAGTGAGAGACAGACAGCAAGAGAGAGTGATTGCTTCCTCTTTCATTGGCTGTGGGCAGGAAGTGATGAAGAACAGCGGAGGGATGAAGAGCGCGATCTTAGAGGGCGGATACAGTGGACACTTGTCTGTCAGGGCCCTTTTCATTACAGCCACACTAAAGACCCGACTGTGCTCCAAATCTGTCACCAGAGTCCAACAGGAGTGCCCTCCAAAATTGAAAAAGGTCTTTGCGATGAGTGGATGGGAGAGGGAGGAAGGATGGATTGTCGTGTGTTGTGTAGAAGAATGAGGGGGAGGCAACACAGCGGCCAGATGTCTGAATGAGTGTCTATTAACCTGCTTCCTACATCTCCCGGGCCCCGTGGTGATCAATTCAGACTGGAGGCCTTGTCTGCCCAATAAGAAGGCTCGTGAAAAAATCTGCTGATTGGCTGGCCTTATTTCACTGGCATCTCTGCTGTGAGAGGAGAGGAGCACCGTAACTCAAGACCTGCTGCTTCCAGGGCATCCTCCCGGCCCTCCCTCCTTCGCCTCCATTCATCTGTCCGTCCCTCCTTGCCCTGATTGGTGTCATCTGCGTTCCATGATGTGCTGTGTGAGCGTGCCCAATCTGGAGAGGCGTCGAGTTTGTTGACAGGCGAACGGCTAGACATGGCTGGAGGGAGAGTATTAGCTCCACTGCCACAAATTTCATTAACACTGCAGCTGAGGAATAGCATTTCGTGACAGAACACAATCACTGGGATCCTGGCGAGGAGAGGATGACTATCTCCTCTCTCAGTAGCCTAGTGTTCGAGAAGGTGAGCCAGCAACTGGAGTGTTGCAGTTTTTGAATCCCGGAGGGTTGCTGTATATCAAATCCACTCGCTCAGCCCCCTCACCTCTCCAAAACCTGTATTTGATGTATGTATTGTATGTGTTGTATGTGTTGCTGTGACATGTCTTGCATGTGCTCTCGATGTGCTGTATCTGTTGTATGTGTTGTATGTGTACATGTGCTGTCATGTGTTTGTATGTGCTGTACAGTATATCTATACATTTTATTTTATTATTTCTTTTTTTTGCTAAAAATGGGGTCTCAAAAACGGTGGGTCTTTGGACCTTGTCTGCAATTGACCAATAATGGTGATCTTAATCTTTAATCTCTAGGATGACCATCCCCCATACCTTCCTGCATGCCAATGGTTTAGATCATCAAATCATATCTGTGTTCCATGCAATATTCCTCAGTCGTATTCATTGGTAAGAAAATAAAATATGATTCATGTGTATAATAGAAATATAACAGCTGTCTGTGTCTCTTACTCCAAAAGCTTTTCTTCTGTATGCTCCGCCAAGCAATTCATTATCATCTTTTACTTCAAACATTTGAGAGAGAAAGAGAGAGAGAGAGAGATGAGAGAGAGATGGAGAAGAGAGAAGAGAGAGAGAGAGAGAGAGAGAGAGGAGCGAAAGAGAGAAAGAGAGAAAAGAGAGAGAGAGAGAGAGAGAGGGAGAGAGAGGAGAGAGAGAGGGAGAGAGAGAGAGACGGAGAGAGAGAGAGAGAGGGGAGAAAGAGAGAGAGAAGAGAGAGAGAGAGAGAGAGAGAGAGAGAGAGAGAGAGAGAGAGAGAGAGAGAGAGAGAGAAGAGAGAGAAATTG
>NC_036855.1:6177294-6179038 GCF_002910315.2 Salvelinus sp. IW2-2015
GTTCCCGTTCTCTCTCTCTCTCTCTCTCTCTCTCTCTCTCTCTCTCTCTCTCTCTCTCTCTCTCTCTCTCTCTCTCTCTCTCTCTCTCTCTCTCTCTCATTCTCTCAACTTTTTTTTTCATTTTACCTTTATTCAACTAGGCAAGTCAGTTAAGAACAAATTATTATTTTCAATGACGGCCTAGGAACAGTGGGTTAACTGCCTTGTTCCGGGGCAGACGACCAACAAGTACATTGATCTACTCTCTCTCCATCTCTTTCTGTGTTTTAGTCTTTCCCAGCATGCCATTCAACATTTGTTGTAGTTCGTTATCTTGCAGCTACTGTACATTCTTCTGTAGTTTTCATACGTAGACTATTTTGCAACAGACATTTCATCATGGCTGCCAACCGTCCATGAGAATGAATGTTTATTTTATTATCCTCACGTGACTCTACTTATCCTCACACAAATAGTTCCAAAAGTCAAGACTTGTATAACACTCAAGGGTAGACAATAGCCCTCCTAATGATGGCATTCACATAACTCTAGTTAAACCATGTGCCTCTGTCTTATTGAATGTTTTCTGAAGCAGGTTCAGAGGGCGAGAAGGAGAGTAAAGAGAGTGAAGCTCTCTCTGCCAGTGTTATTTATGACTTCTCTCCCCCAAACATATTTTTTGTCTGTGATTGCCAAGTGGTGTGTTCAATCTGACGTGTCGGGAAATTAGTCAACCTGCCATCAAGCACAGATGGTCAATTTGGTGTGATGAGAGGAACTGGATCGCACAACCCCTGGAACCGCTCAGAGGGGCCCTGGGGGAAAGGCCCTGCTCCCCAGCACTCTCACTCTCCACACACACACATACAACCCCTCGTGTGAGGATATCCACACACACACACCGCCAATGTGGTAGTCATTTCGGCCACCAAAATCAAATGGGGTTCAATCGTTTCCACGTTTCTTAAAATAACATTATGAGAAGGCTGGAGCAATCAACCACGTTCTGTTCCAGGGGCTTCTATGGGAGGAGAAGTAATAGGGTCAGAATATGAAAAGTGAGGCATGTGTGAGTTCAGTGGAGGGTTCATCTGTCGGACAGTGTCACTGGCTTTTGACTTTGGCAGATAGGCAGGGTTCAGGGCTGTCAGAGGTTTTACTGTGAGCCCTGTGGTCAAAGCACGGCCATTCCTCACAGTAATCAGTGTAATTGGCCTAATAAATTTGGGAATTACTAGAAAAACCGGGAAAGCATAATGGTAACTAAAAACGCGTGCTAAATGCACATGTTGAAACAGTTATGAATATATTTGTCTTCTGAAAGACTCGCTCTATGAATTATGTGAATTCATGAATATTAAAGAACCTTACCGTTTGCTAAGCAAGGGTAGTTTGGTGGAGGCCTCGGTTTACCATCAATTATGTTGTGCCATTATAGTGATGCTTCAGCTCCCCAATGCTCCATCTCTAAATGTCTGAGATGATGGGAGTTGTCGAGGGTCATATTCTCTGTTCCATTGTCGAGGTTGTATGGGACAGGGGCGAGGTGAATGTGGGGTGTACACCTCTGGGGGTCTCCGAATGGGTCAGGGGCGGTCCACTTCTGCCCAGCCATGCTGAACCCCCCAACCCTCATCTCCTCACAGTCACGTACTGTAGGGCCATCTTGTATTGAGCAGCAGAGTAATGAAGTGAGGATGTAGGTGGACTGGGCCTAGCTATGGCCAGCCATTACCCTGTATTAGACACATTGACCCTAATGCTA
>NC_036855.1:6179731-6218733 GCF_002910315.2 Salvelinus sp. IW2-2015
ATACTATACTACACACTGTAGTACCCCTTGATCATGTAGTACTTAATTCAGAATGTTGTAGTATACTGTAGAATACTATACTACACACTGTAGTATCCTTTGATTGATTGATTTTATTTGACTATTTAAAAACACAATACAATCACACATGTAAAACACAATGAATTTAGTAATTTGTCGAGAATAACAGAAAAAAAGTTTTACATTTATTTCCATTGTGGTCCTAGTTTTATCCCTTTAAATGGAAATGGTACAAAGGCAGATAAAGAACAAGCAACGTTTATTCAAGCTTAGAAGATTAGGTTTGCTTGTTTGACACAGATAAATAACAAACATTAATCAAGAATACACACAGAGATTCAGCAGACCAAGTTCACAAGATGACCAAAAAGAGGACCAAACAATACTGTACTTATAATGGTAGAAAAGAAACAGTTAACCACTGCCTTTACATTAATTGATATTTTAGGAATAGAAAAAGCCTCTCCAAACAAACCAACTGAAAACCAAAATACATTATTGCAGTGGCTTTCATAATGAAAATCTTCAATATTGTTGCATGAATAAACTCACTATTGGTTAAACTCAACACATATCATTTAGAACAATTGAACACACCCTCCAATAAGGTGACTGTCTTTTAAGTAGTAATTTGTATTTCTATAATATCTATTCGTGTAAATGCAGTGGTTAACTGTTTATTTGCTACCATCAGAAATACAGTTGTACTTGTTTGTCACCGTTTTTGGTCATTGTGTGAACTTGGTCAGCTGAATCTCTGTGAAACACTGTTTCATTTCAGAAAGATATCTAGTGAAAGTAACAGATCTAAGAAGCCATTTTTGGTGTACTCTTGTTAATGTGTGTTGTTTATCTATGTCAAACATTATATTTTAAGCTTTAATAAACTTAGCCTGTATCTGCCTCTGTACTGTTTTCCTTTAATGGGCCTAGAACCTGTCTAAAGTTTTGATTTTACAATTGTAATAATAATTTAAAAAATTCTCAGGTCAGTTGCATTTCTCAGAACTGTTGACCCAACTCGATAGGTGGCCTGTCACGAACCTGTGTGTCTTATGTTCTGGTTGAGGTGTTTCCCTCATTAAACATTAACTGACTTAGTCTGGTCGTTGTGCCATTTTAGCTAACCATAGACTGAAGGTGTTACTACAATGTACTACAATGTACTATGTCCACAAAAACACTACAGTAAATATTACAGTCATGTCCACAAAAACACTGTCACGCCCTGACCATAGAGAGCCCTTGGTTCTCTATGTGTAGTAGGTCAGGGCGTGACTAGGGGGTGATCTAGTATATCTATTTCTATGTTGGTGCAAATGTGGTTCCAATTAGAGGCAGCTGTTTATCGTTGCCTCTGATGGGGATCGTATTTAGGTAGCTATTTCCCCACCTGTGTTTTGTGGGATATTGATTGTGTTTTGTGTTTGTGCACCATGTAGTCACGTTTAGTTGTTCGTTTATTGGTATATTTTTGTTTTGCTGAAGTTTCACTTGGAAATAAATATGTGGAACTCAACATCTGCTGCGCCTTTCTTACGACAACTGTGACAAACACTGCAGTGAACACTATAGAATACTACAGCCATGTCCACAAAAACACTACAGTCTGCAAAAACACTACAGTATACTACAGCCATGTCCACAAAAACACAAACCTTGCTGTCCACAAAAACACTACAGTCTGCAAAAATACTATAGTATACTACAGCCATATCTGCAAAAACACTATAGTATATAAATATAGTAATACTACAGTATTTCGACCATAGTATTTCTTCATGTGGGTGGCACTATCAGGAGTCAGGGATTCTGGGCTTGGACGCCATGTTGGAAGTCTCCGTCACATTCCATGTTCTGGCCCCTGCTTGAGCCACACTTCTCTCTAAATCACTCTCGAGCCATGAATCCTGATTGGTTAAAACTGCATTTAAACCTGTGTCTATTCCACAAGTTACCACTGGCTAAATCTATGATGTTAAAATGCGTATTTACTCTGTTCCATCTGACTGCGCAATCCACTATCTCATCAGCCCAGGCAGGGAAGTTATAAACTTGATCCACTATAAAAAGCATCTAGACATTATCTCACATTTCTTTTAGAGTAACATTTAGTTTTCAACAGTGGAGATTTGTGTAAACCTTGCTGTCTGTCTCTCCGACATTTGCAGCATTGTTTCAATATTCAAATTCGATCTCCAGCTGTCCCATAGTAATGAACGTGTCGGGAGTCGAAACGAGACGGACAGACAGGCAGCGTTTCTCAGCTAGTCAAATTCATTAACCAGCTGGCATCATTTTTATGGATGTATACAAAAGAAATGTAAATTTAAAAAAGGTAAAACGAAACTATGTGCAGCTAGTTTGCAGTCTTTCCAGCTTCAGTTTGAAGTGATTGTGTTAGCTGTGTTGTTGGCTCCTCTGAACAATGGTGTCCTGACGAGTTACCACAAGTTCTACGCCAGGTGAAATCCATTGTTATGGATGCATCCAAATAAATGTCACTAGAAAACAGCTTAAACAAATTAAAATGCAGCTACTGTTGTTATTCTGGCTGCTCTGTTGATGTGACTGTAAGTTAGACGTAGTTGGCTAGCTAGCAAGCAAGGGATAAGAACGCTGCCAGCCAATATGGCAATGGAACATTTAGAACGAACGACTGGGTTGTGTCCATACATACAACAAAAAGACTGAACAACTGGGTCTCTGTCAACCGAACTTATAGAACGAAAGACCAGCCGGCTTGGGTAGCATCTTTATATTTGTGTTGGGACTATATCTTGTGGAAGGATGAAACATTATGAATACATTCATCGAAATAACGTTTTTAATTAAAATATGTCAATCATTATTTGAATATGTTAGTAACACTTTGTATATAAACGATAATGCCCTCAAAGCCGGTGTTTGTAGGGTATAATAACACCGTTTTCCGCCCCTCGACTTCGTCTCTGGCCTAACAACCCCTGTGCAAATATATCCTCCAAACACCAGCTTCTCGGGCATTTCAGTAATCACTTCAGTAATACCCTAAACGGAAACACTAGGAGGATGGATAAACCTTTGCAGAGTCAGGCAGTCTCTGGCCCTCGACCCAGCTCTTAATTAAGCAATAAGGCATGAGGGGTGCGGTTTATGGCCAATATACCACAGCTAAGGCTGGTTTTCTATGCACAACGCAACGATGAGTGTCTGGATACAGCCCTTAGCCGTGGTATATTGGCCATATACCACAAACCCCTAAGATGCATCACTGCTACTATAAACTGGTGACCAACATAATTAGCAGTAAAAATGTATGTTTTGTCATACCCATGGTATGCGGTCTGATATACCACGGATTTCAGCCAATCAACATTCAGGGCTCGAACCACCCAGTTTATAATTCCATAAATAACCTCACACAATGATTGAGTAACACCCAGAATGTGTGTCAGGGAAAAATAAGTGCTGCTGCTTGGTTTTCAACAGAAAAGCTGCGGAAAAGCAAACCTACGGTATGTCCAAACCAAACTCTCTTAAAAACCTAGTACTGCATGCCAGGCGAAAACCACAGACCCATTTTGCTAATGTGTTGACAAGCTGCATTACTTTGCATGTGAAATAAGGAAATAAGACATATGACAAAGATGTAAAAGCCGGGCCTCTTCTGATTCCGTATGTCTGCAACACTGGATGGGTGCCCCTGGTCCCGTGTCGGGGGGTGTGTAAGACAGGGGCGAGGTGAATGTGGGGCGTACCCCTTTGTGTGTCTCCAAATGGGTCAGGGGCGTTGACACTTGAGCCCTGCCCAGCCATGCTGAACCCCCCAACCCTCATCTCCTCACAGTCACGTACTGTAGGGCCATCTTGTATTGAGCAGCAGAGTAATGAAGTGAGGAGCATTAGGGTCAATGTGTCTAATACAGGGCTAATGGCTGCCAGCTAGGCCCAGTCCACCTCCACACATTAACGGGACAGTTTTGGAGATACTGTTAAAAGACAATGGCATGGGTGTCACCAAGAAGTTATTTACTCTGCCGTTCTCAATGCTACTAATAATGTGAATATTCAGCACCCACTATGCAGTTAAAGATAATTGAGTGTCATATTTACAGTTTTTTTTCTTCTGAAATGCTCTCTCAGATAAAAATGTCTAAGCCTTGGTTAGTGCTAGATATTTTAGTTACAATAATTTGAAAGTGTTGCTGAATACTAATTCAGTAATTGCTAAGTTCCTATGTCGAATCTAATTATAACAATGGTATATATGTACTGTATACACTACGGTGTAAATGTATGTGTTTGAATGAGGCTATGTGTGCGTCTGCACGTGGCCGTGTTTGTGTGTGTGTGTGCGTGTGTGTGTGTGGCGTGCATGTGTGTATTTCTGTAAGTGACCATGTGTGTGTTTCTGTGTGACCATGTGTGTGTTTCTGTATGTGACCATGTGTGTGTTTCTGTATGTGACCATGTGTGTGTTTCTGTATGTGACCATGTGTGTGTTTCTGTATGTGACCATGTCTGTGTTTCTGTATGTGACCATGTCTGTGTTTCGGTATGTGACCATGTGTGTGTTTCTGTATGTGACCATGTGTGTGTTTCTGTATGTGACCATGTGTATGTTTCTGTATGTGACCATGTCTGTGTTTCGGTATGTGACCATGTGTGTGTGACTGTGTGTGTGTCATCTCCTCTGAGGACTACAGCTGGGTCTGTCTAGAGCCCTTACGCACAGTGTCCAGGTGAGAAGCCATTAGTCCAGATAGAGGTATTACCAGACCAGGCCAACCAGGCCTTGGTTGCATGGTTCTGCTGTGAGGATGCTGAGCGGGGGAGAAGGACTATTTGCTTTAATTCTTCAATGGCTTTCCACTACTGTTAATGTTGTAGCAATGGGAGCAATCAATATCTGGACAGCGACTTGTGTCACCAGATGACATGCTCTCCGTTAAGAAGCATCATAATAGCACACGGACACCCTCTCCCAGCCGGTGGTGGGCTTCTGTTTTTTTTATTCCCTGTGTGTTTGGTTGTTGACTCCTCCCACACCTTACAACCTCCTTTCTAATTTCTCATGGCAGTTGAACACGGGCAAGCTGGAATCAGTGTGAATTGTAATTATAGCCGATCCCCATGGTTGGACACTATCCACTGGACACCGACTGGTTGAATCAATGTTTTTTCCACATAATTTCAACCAAATTACATTGAACCAACATGGAATAGACAGTGAATTGATGTCTCTGCCCAGTGGCTATAGGGAAAACACAGAGGCAAACAATCATTTTGCGACGGAGCCACAAGGTAACTGATTAGACCACGCCACAGCAAGGTGTTTCGGAGGAAGAAATGTGCATTTTTTGTGTGTGAAATAATAATAGGCTGTTGCTGGATTTTCTTGGCTGTGGTTCAAATGCTGAGGGGAAGAAAGGGGAATGTTTGTTTCTAGTTCAAGGTGTGTAATGTAGAGAAGCGGCCATACATAATGGTCTATTGTCAAGGGGTTAGAGTGGGGATATTAATACCCTGGTCTCTCCTATGCTATTTTGCGCAGTCTCTCCCTGAAGGAAACAGTACGAGTAGGCTGCTCTACCCCCCCTCATCGCCTCCACTCCTCCTGCCCTCTCCCTCCCCTCTCCTCTTCCCCCCCCAGGCACTGACTAGAGGTCACTCTGTTTATCACGAGCTCTGGAACCCACTTCTGCCACTGCACCGCCGCTAGCCTCCCTGCACCTGTTCTTTCCTCCTGTGATCTACAGTATTCTACACTGCGCTGCATTGGTAATCATGGAACCTCTTTTCTGCCTAATTGTATCCCAAGCATTCCGCCTTGTTTTAAAACCTTTCAGTATCTACGCTAGCTCATCCCTCTGTGTAATCCCACTCTACCCTTATGCATATGCATACTCTATGGCTGTGCATACATTTGCATCAGATTCACCCTCCATTCCTTCCCTGCCCCTGCCACCTCCTCCGCCAACACTCCTTCCTGTAGCCTCTGAGTGAACTTGTTTACGTTTGAACATTTTCGCTGGCATTTGAACTCGTCCCATCGATTTGTTTATGGTGGAGGGGTTGCGAGGCAGTTCCTTAAAGGGGTTGAAATCGACCGTCTAAATATTTGACTAAGGGGTCAGTGAGAGAGCATCAGGCCTAGGCTACACATCACATCCAGACAGACAGAGGGAGGGAGCATGGACAGGGGAAGTGGCAGGGTGTCTCAGCCAGTTGGGAAGTGGAGGGGTGTCTCAGTCAGGGGGGAAGTGGAGGGATGTCTCTGCCAGGGGGGAAGTGGAGGGGTGTCTCAGCCAGTTGGGAAGTGGAGGGGTGTCTCGTAGCTCAGTTGGGAAGGTGAGAGTGGTCTCCCAGTCGAGAGGGGAAGTAGGGGTTCTCAGCCAGTTGGAAGTGTAGGGCGCTCGTCTCAGCAGTGGAGAATGGGGAGCACCTGGCTCCAATAAGCCAATCTGACTGTCTTCTATGTTCAACCTTACGTGAACGTGGAAGGGTGGTGTCTCTAGCCACGGGTGTTTGGGTGGTTGTGGAGGTGGATTTGAGGGGGGTTTCTTTCAGCCAGGAGGGGGAAGTGAGGGTGTCTCAGCCAGAAAAGTGGAGGGTGTTCTTCGTCAGGAGGGAAGGGGCAGGGCGTTGTCTCGCCAGGGAAGTGGAACGAGGAGTGATTCTTCAGGCCAGGGGGGAGTGGGTGGGAAATAAAGGCCGCGCTCACTGCTCATCGCCGAGCGGGAGATAGGGCATCGTACAGGAGACACCAGTGTGTGCCTGCCTGCCAGTCGGATAATTCGGTGCCGTAACCGGCGCCAATCTGCCCGTATCAACCGCTCTCACGCGGTAAGCCTGGGAAGTGGGCGCAGGCTCTCTACCTGCCCTTGGTCCATACCATCTTAGCCGCGGGCGTCTGCCCAAATGCAAGTAAGAGGAAGTTGGTTTGAGCCGGTGTGCACGGGGGTTGTGGGCTTCCGTGCCAACGCGTTCCTCATAACTCCGGTTCTTCCCGGTAGCGGTCTTGTGTCTTCTGCCCTAGCGGTGCAAGGTGTGGGCTCCAGCTGTTCAGCGCATGGGAGGGCTGTGCTTCAAGCTCAAGGGACCTACGCCAGGATCTGCGCAAGTGTGCACATGGGAGTTTAGCAAAGGTCCTTTTTCCGTGGCTCAGCCTCCAGGGAAACTGGAGGTTATATCGTGCCTGCAAGCTCCACACTCTAGCGCCTATCACTTGTGTTTCCAGGTTGTCCTACGTGTCTTCACGCCCAGGAAGTAGAGAGCGTTTGTCTCAAAGCCTAGGCCATAGTAGCGAGACCTTGGGCTTGGGCTCTGGTGGTATTGTCTCAGCCAGAGTAGGAAGATGCAGGGTGTCTGTCATCATAGGGATAGATAGGAGAGATGAGGTCGCGTCTCCAGCCTAGGTGCAGGGGTCTCGCCAGGACGAAGTAGAGCGGGTGAATCTCGTTATCCAGGAAGGCAGGGGTACAGCATAGGGAGGTGGGGGGCAGGACGTGTCTCAGCCAGAGGAAGTGGCAGGTGTGCTCAGCCAGGGGGAAAGTAGAGGGTGTCTCAAGCCCAGGGAAGTAGAGGGGTGTCAGCCAGGGGACAGTAGAGGGGTGTCTCAAGCCCAGGGGAAGTGAGGGTGTTCTCAAGCCAGGGGGAATAGAAGCAGGTGACTCTCACCCCAGAAGGGGGCAAGTAAGAGGTGGTGTCTCATCCAGGGGGGAAAGAGAGTGGTGTTCAGCCAAGGTGGCAGGAATGTAGAGGGGGGTCTCAGCCAGATGGGAAAGATGTAAAGCCTCCTGGGTTTCTCAGCCAGGTGGGTAGCAGTAGAGGGTTTGTCTCAGCCGGGGGGAATGTAGAGGGGTGTCTCAGCCAGATGGGGAAGTAGAGGTGTCTCAGCCAGTGGGTAGTGTTCAGGCAGGGGAAGTAGAGGGTTGTCTCAGCCAGAGGGGAAAGTAGAGGGTGTCTCGCCCAGGGGGGAAGTAGAGGGTGTCTCAGCCAGGGGACGGAAATAGAGGGTAGTCTCACCAGAGGGGAGCAGTCAAACAGCAGGCTGAGTACATCAGACCAAGGGCAGAGACAAATTACGTTTCCAAATAGAAAACAAGAACGAAGATGTCTAGCCAGTGGAAAGGTAGTGAGGGAAACGGGTCATACCAGCAGAGAAAAGAATAGAGTGTGTCTCAGCCGTTACGAAAGTGATTGGCTTAAGATAGACA
The DNA here is from genome assembly GCF_002910315.2 of Salvelinus sp. IW2-2015. Classification (NCBI taxonomy): domain Eukaryota; kingdom Metazoa; phylum Chordata; class Actinopteri; order Salmoniformes; family Salmonidae; genus Salvelinus; species Salvelinus sp. IW2-2015. The sequence continues at coordinate 6,187,954 of NC_036855.1, forward strand.
GGTGAGAGGTGTCTTTCAGCCCTAGTGGACGAATAGACTATGAAACTATGAGGATACGTTCCCGCCAGAGGGAAGGTAGGAGGGACTGTCTCAGCCGGAGGGACAAGATAGGAAAAGGCAGACGAGGCATCAAAATTAAACTTGTCTCAGCCAGTGGATAGAGGGGCTCACCAAAATGGGGAGTAGAAGGGTCTCAGAGGGGGAAGGGAGCGGTTTGGTCAGCCAGAGGGGGAAGTAGAGGTGTCTCAGCAGTGGGTGAGAGAGGGTGTCTCAGCCAGGGGGAAGTAGAGGGTGTCTCAGCCAGGGGAGTAGAGGGGTGTCTCAGCAGGGAGTAGGGGTGTCTCAGCCAGGGGGAAGTAGAGGAGTTCAGCCAGAAGGGGAAGAGGGTGTCTCAGCCAGGGGAAGTATGAGGAGTTGTCTCAGCCAGAGGGAAGTAGAGGGGTGTCTCAGCCAGGTGGAAGTAGAGGTGCGTGCTCACCCAGCGGGGAAGTAGAGGGTTGGGTTCTCAGCCAGGGGGAAGTAGAGGAGGGTTCTCAGCCAAGGGGATATAGAGGGGTGTCTCAGCCAGGGGGGAGTAGAGGGTTGTCTCAGCCAGGGGGGAAGTAGAGGGTTGTCTCAGCCAGAGGGGAAGTAGAGGGGTGTCTCAGCCAGGGGGGAAGTGGCTGAAGTAGAGAGAGAGGTCCAGATACAGTCAGAGAGGGAATGCTGTCACAGCCAGCCCACTGAATACAGAGGAGGATGCACCACTGAGGCCAAGCAGGGAGGCAGGCAGTGAGCACAAGTTTCCTTCTCCACAAGAGGGAGGTGCTGCACAATACATTTCACTTCCTGCAGAAGAATGAACAAACCCAACTTGCACACTCTCTCTCAAAGAAAAAGTTATGTACTTCTGTGTAAGTTGCAGACATGAAGCTGAATTGACAGTATCAGCAGTAAGTACTGTGCCATTGTGTGCGTTTGACAGTAATTACCATGCTTAGCTGTCTCGGTGACATCAAGCAACATTGACTTTTCACTCTGCCCCTTCGTTGTCTATCCATCTTTTAAATAACAAAACAGATGACTCGGATGCTGAAAAAGAGAAAAAGAGAAATCATTGAGAAAATTGATTGACTATTAAAAGTGGTGTTTATTGCAGAGTTTGTAAATTGAGTGGCAGTGTCCAGAGTATTACCAGTCACTGTTTTTCACTTTTCATTCCTTTAGAGGATCCTCTCTCTCCTTTTCCCTGTCCATCTCTCTCTCTCTCTCTCTTTCCCTTTCCATCTCTCTCTGTATTTCTCTCTCTCTCTCTCTCTCTCTCTCTCTCTCTGTATCTCTCTCTCGCTCTCTCGCTCTCTCGCTCTATCTCTCTCTCCCCTTTGTCTCTCTGTTTCTCTCACTTTCTTTCTCTCTCTCTCTCTCTCGCTTTCTCTCTATTTCCCTACCATCTGTCCTTCTCCATCTCTTTCTATCCCAGTCTGTAATCCATAATGATATCTTTCTTCTGATTACAGTTCTGTCACGACAGCCCCAAATCACACAATCATTTTGATAATCCACATTGACTCTGTTACAGTTTACAGTATCCATGTGATCACATTCACTGTACTACAGCCCGCTAGCCCACTTACAACCATGGCTGCCATGGCAGTAGCCTCAGGGCAAAGACGGTGTCTCATGTAGCAACTCTTTGTACCAATCATGCTAAACTAAATCATACATATTGCATTGAAAAACACTGTAATACTAGTCATTAGCCTCACACAATAATAAGCATTGTACATATATCCCACCATGATATACGTTGCCGTGACGGACAATGGGTTGAAACGACTGTATATGGATGTAGTATTAACTGTAGCCGACATTACACAATGGCTGTCAGACATTGAACTTACAAAAGGATTTGCATCAGAACCATTTCAGAGACGCTCGGCTTCACGTTAGCTCGGCTCTGCATAATCCACTTGTTATTTGGACTTGTTTAAATAATGGTAATTACTGATCTCTTTACATTTTATTCCCCCCAGTAACAAGCTGCGTCTCTTCTTTCTCTTCTTTCTTACACACCGTTTTGTGTTGCCAGGGAGTCTGTTGTTGTCATGGTGCTCAGAAGCCGTGCCAGATGTCATAGTCAAGTTTGTGAAAGAAAATAAAAAATCACGCCAGAGGCTATTGTGTTGTCACTGATTTAGACGAGATACAAAGATGTTCAAATGTTAGACTTGCCCTACAAAGCCTTCATTCTTTTTGGAGCTAGATAGTACATTTACCTTGAGGGTAAACAGCCTTTATTCTTTTTGGAGCTAGATAGTACATTTACCTTGAGGGTAAACAGCCTTTTGCTCTTGCTAGATGCTAACCCGGAGTAAAGCGCCATTTAAAATCAACATGAACGGCTACATATCAAAGTTTGACACTGATTAGCTCTGATACAATGTACTTTGTTCCTCTGTTGCTATATAATGCTGCTGTTTCTATTACTACTGTGTTGGTGAAAATACTATTGTCAATACCACTGTTATCAGTGACATATTATGGGAATGTTACAGAATTGTGTGAGTTTTGGTTGTGGGATTTTAGCACATTTTTTAAAACCAAATGTTGTAGCAATTGCTGTATCTTACAATGTACAGTGTGGCAATGTGTGTTACAATTGCATCAATCCATCCATTTAAGGCCTACTTCAATTGTTCTGATACATTATCTCTCGCATACAGTTTTTGTCAATAGGTCTGTTGACATTTACAAAAACCTTGATTTTTATATTAATAATAGACCTACATATTACATTTTTCAATATTGCCATTGCTGGAGAACATTATTATCATAAGAGATATACAGTGACTTAGATACATCAATTTACTTTATTGTCATGTCATGAGTACATTGCAGTTCAAAGCAAATTAATTCATATGACTCACTCAAATCATGTACTTTGCCAATACAATTATACACTCACTGCAGTTAGTGCAATTTGAGTTGGGTATTACAATGAATGACACATTTAAAGAGAGCATTTCAAAACGTAACATTTTATTAGTTCAGTCCGTCATTCTAAAGAAAAATTTGCTGCGTTGACTACTATTTTTGTGGCTAGACAGGTGTTTCCCAACCCTGGTCCTCCAGTACCCCCAACAGTACACAGTTTAGTTGTAGCCCTTGACAAACACACCTCATTCAACTCATTGAGGGCTTGATGATTAGTTGACAAGTAGAATCAGGTGTGCTTGTCCAGGGTTACAGTAAAAATGTGTACTGTTGGGGGTACTCGAAGACCAGGGTTGGGAAACACTGGGATAGACCATTGACCATACACTCTGATTTAATGTTCATGCACACTCTGGCTTATGCAAATGCTGGATTTTCCATGACCGGCTTTTTCCAATACTAATATTCAATTAACATGTAAAACAATTAAAGAATACATTAGATCTACTTTGGAGCTGAAGTTTGTTGTGTGTTTAAGTTTATATAATGTATCTATCATATCGATAATGTTGATGTACTGTACAGGATTTGCAAAACAAGTCTTTATATTCAGTGAAAATAGTCTTGTAGTTGAATAGTTTTTGAATGTGACTTTTTTTTGTCATGCAGATTATAAAGGCAAGATCTTGAAGCTAGGGGGCAGAATTTTTGTTTGGAAAAAAATAACGTTCCCAATGTAAGCTTTCTATTTCTCAGGCCCAGATGCTAGAATATGCATATATTATGGACAGATTATGATAGAAAACACTCTAAAGTTTCCAAAACTGTCARAATATTGTCTGTGAGTATAACAGAACTGATTTTGCAGGCGAAAACATGAGGAAATCCAACCCGGAAGTGCCTTTTATTTTGAAAAATCCCTGTTCCATTGCCTGCCTTTCCTTCATTTAAAGGGATATCAACCAGATTCCTTTTCCTATGGCTTCCTCAGGGTGTGAACAGTCTTTAGACATAGTTTCAAGCTTTTATTCTGAAAAAATAGTGAGATTTAACAAAACGCGTCAGTGGATAGCTGAATGTCCTTTGATTAGTTCATGCGCGCGAAAGTTGTAGCTCTACATTTTCTTTATCTCTTTTATTGAATAGTTCACCGTCCAGTTGAAACATTATCGATTATTTATGTTAAAAACAACCTGAGGATTGATTATAAAAAAACATTTGACATGTTTCTACGAACTTTACGGATACTATTTGGAATTTTCATCTGCCCTTGATGAACGCTCGAGCCTGTTGATTTCTGAACATAACGCACCAACCAAATGGAGGTTTTTGGATATAAAAATAATATTTATCGAACAAAAGGAACATTTATTGTGTAACTGGGAGTCTCGTGAGTGCAAACATCCGAAGATCATCAAAGGTAAGCGATTAATTTTATTGCTTTTCTGACTTTCGTGACCAATCTACATTGCTGCTAGCTGTTCGTAATGTTTTGTCTAGTGATCGATAAACTCACAAACGCTTGGAATGCTTTCGCTGTAAAGCATATTTTCAAAATCTGACACGATAGGTGGATTAACAACAAGCTAAGCTGTGTTTTTGGTATATTTCACTTGTGATTTCATGAAAATAAATATTTTTTGTAATTTTTGGGGAATTTGGCGCTCTGCAATTCAGCGGTTGTTTACGAAAATGATCCCGTTAAAGGGATATGTGCGCCAAGAGGTTAATTKATATATTTGGCCCAAATCAATGCAGTATGTCTCATGTTGACATACAGAAAAAGTACATTACACAATCAACTTATTTAACTTAACACGTTTATCCTGTGTACCTTTTATTTCATTTTAAAATGGTGTTCCATGTCACCAGAGAAAATGGGTCTAGTACTTGCCTTCCAATGACAAAGGGATATGTTTTTTTTTTTTTTAAGTTCTTGTAATATGTATATTGTGTAAAATATATGGAATGTGCTTGTTACTTTCAACAGTTGTTCAGGAAGCAAATCCATTAATTTGTGTGTTTATTACAATATGCATGTTGCATTTATATTTTGGTTCAGGGTATATTGTGTGGGGATAGGAGTTACTGGGAATGAATTAGACTGTAACATTTTATATTTGGGCAATAATTCATCAACTAACTTTTATTCGTTTAATTTATGGATAAGCAATTTACACTACCGGCACTGCAGTAAACATCGTTAATCAAAATACATTATTATGATGAAGCCRTTTTAAAATGTTTAATAAAGGACATTAAAAGAGGGTAACCCTCGCTGTGTGCATCTTTCCATTGTCGCGGTAATTAATAGCTAAACAGAGTTTTTCTGCAACCAATAGGGATGAGGAATGACAATGGGACAATAGTGCATTATAATTTCACCTCAAGTGATGATCATGGTGTATTATTACAGGACTAGCCTCACTGCTAATGCTGCCTCGCACAATACTGGGACACCACGGCCAATTACATCTGACATGGAAATGACCAGACTTGTATTGCTGTTGCTCATTGGATAGTGGGTGGCCTCTGGATGTGTTCCTTATTGGGGGGAGGTCGGGGAGAGGAGGGGGAGAGGTTTGTTTATGGGTAGGAAGCAGTGGTAGATTATTGCCATGTCTGCCATTTTCCAAGCAGTTTTTCAACATATGTTACTGATCTACATACTCACCTCAGTGGTCTAAAATTAATTCTCAATTCACATGAAGCTGAATATCAGAAACCGAGCTAAGACATGCAATGTTCCCTGTCTTGTAGCTTCCATGGCCTATATTGTTGGCCTAATGAAACACAGCCATTAGAGACTTCACGTTGTTGACGTCACTAAGTGAGGTGTAACCCCCCCCCCTCGCTCTCTCTCTCTCTCTCTCTACGGCCCGCTGTCCACAGCAGGGATGAGGAATCACACGTTCCCTGCCTTAAGTGCCATTTGTTAATGAAGGCCAAAGTGTCAGATGATAAATATAACCGAAGTAAAATGACACATGTAAGTGATCTCATTTGAGAGCATTACATTTGAATTTATTGGGGTACTTAGAGGGGACAGAAAGGCCGTGACTCTGAGCACGGGAGGGAGCGGGATGCAGATGAGGGTTGAGTTATGATGAGATGAGAGAGTGCTGTGTGCCTACGTGTATTATCATACTGGAGTGCTCTGACTGGGGCCATTAGCTGGGCCCTATTATGCCAACTAAGGGTGGGGGTCGTGGCCCTTACACCTCCAGTGCCCTTTCCCCTCCTCTGACAGTGCAGAAGACTCTAACCCTAACCCTTAGTTATCATGATACTTCATACACTGTTTACGACCATACTGTATGTAAGTATGCCATACCAGTGGAGGCTGGTGACTTGAAACATTTAGGAGGATGGTAGACTTACAGTACAGGCGCGGAACGCACGGAGACGACAAAGTGTTTAACATWAAGCATTCAATAAAGACATTTATAGTACAATATTATGGGGAAGGGGAATGAGAGGGCTACTTACACAGTGTTGGAAAGGGATCACAGCAGTGATTGAATGAGGGTATGACGCATGAGTTGAGGTGTTCAGAGGCTTGACCAGTGGAGGACAGGATTTGACTGAGAAGGCAAAAGACTATAAGACAACACACTACACAGTTAGACAAAAGAGCTAAGAATGAGTTAGTCCAAGCAAGGAGTAAAATCATTGATGTGTAATAGCGTGATTGTGTATGTGATTGACTCTACATACAATAATGAGAGAAAATTGATAGGGGTACTCACAGTGCTTGGAGGGGAAACATTCAATGTGCCAGTGGATGAGAGGGCCCATGAGACATGGATTCAGTTCATGTCAGGAGAAAGTTGACAATGGCAGTAGAGTGGAGTAGTCATCACCTCTTAATCAGGGAACAGGAGGGGACTTGGCTGTAAATACAAATAGCAGATACATTCCATTACAGCTGCGCCATCGTAGGTTTGGACAACGAGTTTCTCTATGAACTTAAACTCAGACATGTCAAAATTCATGAATGTAAACACAGACTGCGCATCTCGCCCACTTGACACATCAAAGTAGCCCAAGAAACRTTCCTGAATAAAGCCCTGATCATCCACATACCTGACCATAACTGACAACTGCAAGCAGACTGGTGGTACAATAGGTCCCAGAGTGGTGGGGCARTGTTTAACAGTTGATCAGACTGAATAATCATCTCGTTTTCATCCCATACAGCAGGTCAGATTTCTAATGTTTAGGTGTAGCGTAGGCTACTGCATCATTTATGTTGTGAGTTTTTGCTTGTGTCTGTCTGGAGTGATTGTGTTATCATCTTTTCTAAATAAATACCGGAGGAAAGTGGAAAGCCTACCTTAGCGCACATGAAAAAATGTGTTGCGTCAACCTCTCCCTTTAATTTAACTTTTTTAACTTTCAATGATGCAATGGAAGCTATCAAATGATTCAGAATTGTTTTCACCATCCCAGAAAAGACAGTATAATTTTCTTTATATATATTTATTTAATTATTAGCCCCTCCCCCTCTTCGGAGGACAAATATCTTTGTTTCTTTTACAGGTTTTTTGCTACATATACATTTGACATACATGTTACTTTTATATAAAGCAGTCACATAACAATAATACATTACCAAACATAAGCTCTTTAATCCCACCCCTCAGCCACACTCAGCCCATCCCACCTATCACCATAGACCACCCTCATTAGGTTTCCATGTGCCATATGTTTTGGTGCTGTGATGTTTTACATCATTTTGGAACCTTTCTAATTGTATAATATACACAGATTGTGAGCTAAAGATGAACATTATATTATATTATTTATTGACTGACTATGGCTTTCCAAATTGCTCAACACTGCTATTTGTAAAGTTAATGTTTAGTGCATGTTGTGATTTTTTTTAACCATTCCTGAACCTGTGACCAGAAACAAGCTACATAGGGGAAATACCAGAATAAATTATCTATTGATTCTGTCTCTTGACAGCAACATCTATAGAGCTGAGATTGTTGTATGCCCCCTGTATRTAGCATTCTGTTGGTGGCAAGAATCTTATATAACAATTTAAATTGAAAATCAAGASTAGTTTTTTGTACCAGTTCATAAACCATGTGCCATGGAATTGGTACATCAAAAATAAAATCTACACCCATTTCTTTTGCAACCTGTATGGCACAGCTGTCAACATTTTTGTCCTCAGATGAAACTGGTATATTTTTCTATTTATGCCAGTTCCTTTCAGCCAATATCTATCTTTAATATATGGCAGACAAACAAGTTTCCTACCTTCTCCCTTTTCCACTTCCCTCCTCCATTTTTGTGGTAGTGCTGCAATCACTTGGTTGTAAATCTGGATTGAGCAGATATTCCCATATATTTTCGATAACTGCATATGTGACATAACTCCTCCATTTCTATACATAATATCATTAATATATATAATACCATTTATTTTTTTTAAATCCATAAAGAATGTTTTTTTATTAATCAGTATATTTGAGTTTAACCATAACATTTGTTGTAATATTTGTTCTATCTTTTCTGGAGGATAAAACTGAAATTGTAACCTGCTTTGTATGGCTTGTTTTAAGAAAGGGCGATACTTTAAACAACATTTCAATTTCAATTAATCGGAAATGAGAAGTTGTAATCTGCATGAAGGCAAAAAGGAACTTTTTGAACGAAGGATGAGCCTTTCTTAATAATCTACTGGAGAACCATTTTGGGTTTAAGTATAATTTATATATGAGTGAAGCTTTTAATTAGTGGTTTAACGTTTTAATATTTAAATATTTTAGCACCCAAACTCATATTCATTATTAATTTTGTCTGGCTTAGCATTCCAAATAAAATTAAATATGTTTTGCTCATATGATTAAAAAAATGTGTCATCTGGAATAGGCAGTGCCATTAGTAAGTAAGTACACTGTGATAGGACCAAAGAGTTAATACATTTGATTTTTCCATAAATAGACAAGTATTTACCTCTCCATGGTTGCAGAATGTTATCTATTTTTGCTAACTTTCTATTGAAATGAATTGTGATAAGTTCATTTATATTATTTGAGATGTGAATACCAAGTATGTCTACTTCACCATCCGCCAATTTTATTGGTAAACTAAAAGGTAGTGTAAACACTGTATTTTTTAACGATCCAATATGTAATATGGTACACTTGTCATAATTAGGTTTTAATCCAGAGAGGCTAGAAAAGTGATCAAGACATTCAATGAGACTGTGCAGGGATCCAGATTGCGGACTTAAGAAAAAACTAGAGTCATCGGCATACATTGACACTTTTGTTTTTATCCCCTGGATTTCTAACCCCTTGATGTTCTTGTTGGATCAAATTTTAATAGCTAGCATTTCAATGGCCATAATAAATAGATATGGAGACAACGGACAGCCTTGTTTTACTCTTCTTAAAAGCTCAATATTTTCTGAGAAGTAACCATTATTTACTATTTTACATCTGGGGTTGCTGTACATAACTTTAACCCATTGTATAAGAGATTCACCAAAATTAAAGTAATCCAGACATTTATATATAAATTCTAGTCCTACTTTATCAAATGCCTTTTCACATCTGCTATGAAGATGAGGCCTGATATTTTCGATATTTCATAATGTACAATTGTTTGAAGTAATTGTCGTATACTATCTCCAATATATCGTCCATGTAAAAAACCTGTTTGATCAGGATGAACAATATCTGGTAAAACCTTTTTATTCTATGTGCTATGCATTTCACCGGGATTTTCGCATCACAGAATTGAAGTGTTAGAGTCCTCCAGTTTTTTAAATGGWCTGGATCTTTATACTTACCACCTGGGTCCTGTTTTAGTAGTAATGGAATCAGACCTGCTTGTTGAGTACATGAAAGTCTACCATTTGTATAAGAGTAATTAAAACATGCTAACAATGGATCTTTGAGTACATCAAAAAAGGTCTGATGTTCCTCTACTGGTATACTGTCAAGCCCTGGTGACTGAAAAGATTTGAATGCCTCAAAAAGTTCCTCTTCTGTAAGTTGGCCTTCACACAGGTCTTTCTRTACATTTGTTAATTTTACATTATTATTATTATTAGGAAAGAAATTCAACAGTGGATGATGCGATGGAAGCTATCAAATCATTCAGAATTGTTTTCGACATCCCAGAAAAGACAATTGAAAGTTTGAGATGTTCACCAAGTAAAGCGTAATTAATGTGTAATTACCTCTGCAAGCTCCTTGTAGTTGCCCTTGTTAACTAAACTTTCCCTCTCATCGTGTCCTTTAGAAGCAAATTCTTGCATGCCCTGCTTTTTTAAAACTTTGTTTAGCTGAACGATCAATGTTAATCAGGTCACTGTACCCACCATTTGACCAAGGCTCAGACTTTCCAAAAAGCAGGCAAGGCCAGCAATGCAGGCGGCCTGATGAAAGGCTCCCTGTTGACCAGCTATATTTTTGATACCAGGTGGTGTTGAACACCCTCACCTTTTCATCCTTCTTCATGAAACTGATCTCAGGCAGAGGACGACCCTCGCTTTTAATTTGCACCATTTCTGTGTACCCCAGAGAAAGAAAGGGGTTCTTTAACAAAAAGTCTACAACATTTTCAGCAGTGTTGGCCATTCTACCATTCTGGCGGAGAAAACTCCACACTCGTGCTGGTAGCTAGCTAGCTACTGAAGTTTATTTTTATGAAATTTCACTGAGGAGCCTCCACTGTGCCAGACAACTGAGCCCTGCAAGTTCTTTCTTTTACTTTCCATGCTAATGCATGTTTGGTTTAGTTGCAGTGACTACGCCCATAGTGAGCTGTCAACTATTCTCTAGGTCCCCACAGTATATGAAAATGAAAGATGCATCCATCTTTCAACTGGTTGACACAATTTGGATGGCAGAAGAGGAATTATATATCCAATCAATTTCTTGGCCTCAATGCATTTAGTAAATACGGCGGCATGTTTTTGTAAGAGGGATGTTGACAGAAAATCAAAAGCAATGTAGCGGCAGTATCCCATAATGTAGACTTAGCTCTACTTTACACTCCTCTTACAAGATCTAAAACAATCAAGCCCTTCACGAGAGCTTGTTATTTTCTCCTATAATAAGTGTAACGGCTTTTCATCATTCCTCCACCCAACTGATTGTGTTTGCACAGGAAGCTCTCTGGAATATGCTTGTATGCTGAAAAGAAAAAAGAAAAAATGTGGCAGGGGTTTTATTTTGGAGCATCCCACACTCAGAGTTTGTTTCTTTGTCAGATGTTATTGAGGACTGGAAATATCTTCATGGCGTATCGACGTCTCGGCATGAAGGTGGCACAGCATGGCGTCAGGAACTGGGCGGCAGATTTCTCCCTCTCTTTAATATGAGGCAAAGGAGCTTGTGCGAGATTTWCCAAAGAGTATTTGTGCAATTAGGTGCGGATGGAGAGTCTCAGAAAGTCCCCTCTTGTAACTTTTTCGTGGGCCGCTCCTGCCTTGGCGCCTTCGCTGTCTCCTCGCACCTACCACCTTCATGTTTGTCAGAGTCTAGTTCATAGAGCATTTGATGGCAAGTCTGGGTAGCTTTGTGTCTGTTTCTTCAGACGTTAAGATATCACACATTTCTTCACAACACCTGGTAAGTTCTGGAGACACAGTGAAGCCACAAACATGATCAGAGAAGTCACAACCAAATGTTCGAGGTCTCCCTTCTCTGAGTGGAGGCGGGGTTGGGCCGGGCCTGACAGGTTTATTTCAGGGGAGGCCCAGTGCCTCTTTGTGACAGGGTCCTTACGGCTCTGCCACCACCAGTCTGTTATGTGTCTTCCTCTCACAAATGACCGTTTAACCGTCTTTTCAGCACCCTGACACCTCGTCTGTTATTACCACATTGTCTCTCTTCCCACTGCATACATGTGTGAGGCTATGCCCTGAAATGTGCTGTGCTTTTCCTCGGCTCTCCTACAGCAGGCATCACTGTATTCACTCCTCAGCAGAATACATTCCATACCAGAAGGTTGACATGCTGTTTTGTTGCCATGGTAAGGCCCCCTAAAAAAAGTATTTTTTATTTTGGCCTGGATCATTTTATCTTGGCAGCATATAGAGCCTGTTGCCCTCAGGGACAGATTTAAATGTGTGTGGGTCTTCAAGGATTTCTCTGCAGAAAAGCTGTTTGGATGGAAGCCACTCCGCCATACAAGTGCAACTGAATTGTGTCATTTCAGGTTTTCTAGTCGTTGCTGGAACCAAAGGAAAGTCAAAAAGGGAAGCAAAAAAGACAAAACAAAAGCTGATAAAAATGGACCTGATTGGATTATGTCAGAGTTGGCATGTTCTGAAGGAAGTATTGGTTCTGTCTTATCACTGCCTGCCTTACAGCTAAATGAATCAGAAAAAAGCACAGCTTCCTGAAAGACAACCGGGAGGTTGTTACTGTAAATAGGGAGTTGAAATGGTTTGGGCTCTACACAGCGGAGCGCTACCATCAGTAAGTGAGTAGCTAGCTACATATTCTGAAATGTGTGGATGGTCACATTGTATGGAGCAGGATACTAGGTCGAACCAAATGACTTACAGCTGTCTGAGACATTATGAAACAGACCATTTTGAATTGCGAGAAAAATATAATGCAAAAATAAAATGTTACTAAAGTTTTTAAAAAGTCTCCCAAAATATGACACATCTCTTGACAGTTTGTGACATAACATGACATGGTTTTATGTGAAGAGAAAAACACGTATGCATGTGGAAAAGTGGCCTGGATTCTACTGTTCCCTAATGTCTGTTGCAACATCACAAGCACTGCTGTAATGTCAAACCTCACTGCACAATAACTCTTGCAATGTCAAACCTCACCGCACAAGCACTCCTGTAATGTCAAACTTCACTGCACAAGCACTCCTGTAATGTCAAACCTCACTGCACAATAACTCTTGCAATGTCAAACCTCACCGCACAAGCACTCCTGTAATGTCAAACCTCACTGCACAAGCACTCCTGTAATGTCAAACCTCACTGCACAAGCACTCCTGTAATGTCAAACCTCACACAAGCACTCCTGTAATGTCAAACCTCACTGAACAAGACTCCTGTAATGTCAAACCTCACTGCTGGAGGCTTCTTTATGCTAAACATAATCACCATGTTTCTCACTCAAATCAAATCAAAGTTTATTGGTCACGTACACATATTTGCAGGTGTTATAGCAGGTGCAGTGACATGCTTATGTTACTAGATCCAACAGTGCTGTAGAATGTCTCACAAATACAACACAAATACACAAATCATATAAAACACTGAAAGAAATGACAAACAACAACCCAGGATAGATATATTAGAGTGAGCATCTGTCACAATCCAGAATATAAATACGTGGTGTGTAATGACAGTATTCATTTGGATTGAAAATGGTATGTACAGTAGTAGGTATATTAGGATGAGCTATGTATAGAATACAGTATCTACATACACAGAGAGTAAACAACAGTATAGAAACAGAATATGAGGTGACCAGCGTTCCACATCTCCATATCACTTTCAGTTAGTGTAACTGTGCTTAACGTCCCTTTATTGTGGGAAACAGTCTTCTTCTACTCCTCAATGCAAACAGGTAATGAAGTCTGATTAAACAATGAACGCACACCTAATTTCATTAGGCCTCAGAAGTCTATTCTAACCACCATGATGACAAACACGCAGGAGCTGTGAGGAGAAAACACAGGTTCCATGTTTCAGGAAGTGGTCGCAATATTTACTACTTCAAAACCAAGAAGGGGAATTTTAATTGACAGTGCTAAATCCGGAAACTAAACTGACTTCTTTGAACCAGTGCAATGTAACAAATATGTTGAATGATTATCTACAGTACAGGCTGCATGAAACCAATTGTTTCAATCCATTAACGATATTAGTACCTCGGTAGAACTACATTTCCCATAATTCCCATAATTAAACCAAAATCATTACTCAACGTTGGGTTCATGCAATGTATAGTCGAAAATTCAGTTTTAGACAGAAACATGAAGAAGTGGAACAAAATGGTCACACCGTCTTAGCATGCAGAGGCCTCTGAGGAGTAGCTGAGACTGAAGCTGCTCTGGGAAGTGTCATTATGAGAACACTTCCTTCATCTGGGGATTTGAACCAACTTGCCTCTGGTCAATTGCCTGTTACCCTTATGAACTGTTCAGGATTGGTGTACTGCATGTACTGTGGGACAGGTTATGATCACAGAAAAGAGGTTGGCTATTTATTGGTGTAGCCTTTCTATCAAAGTCACAACAAAAATGATAGAATGTATGTTGTATTGACTTAACAAGCTTTCCCTCCTCTTTTCAGTCTGGATCCCTGCTGTGACATATCCTGGACTCCTTCTTTAACACCTCTCCCTCTGGACAAGGGGTGTGAACTGATAGCCTGTGTCAGCTAGCAACAGGGAACGGATGGTGAGAGGAAGATGGAGGGAGTGGGTCAGAAGGTTTAGCCTTGAGGAAGAAGGGCACTTGAGGAAGACTGGGAAAGAGAAAAAGACAGAGACAGGAGAAGGGATGAGCGAGGGAAGGAGAGCAGGAKGATTCTCAGTCACCTGCAATCCACCTCGGTAGGAAATTATTTATTACAGAGTTCGATCAATGAGGCTTTGGAGCCATTTCTCATGTATTAGTCCACAGTGACATCAGCTCAACGTGTATTTACGACTGCACTTCAATAAGAGGCAGAACAAACAGTTTCTGCAGCGAAAGCCTTATACATAAAGCCTGGACCAGAGTTCAGTGTGAAACACTTTGATTTAGCCCTCTGAACTCTCTCAGGAAACAAATCAGCACTCCTAATCCCAATTCCAGTATGATCATAGCCCAATGATATGGACCTCTTTGTCCATCATCACTGGGTCCGCCAACCAGGGCACCGTTAATAACTAATGCAATCACCCTCACGAGCTGAACTTTAGAACCCCAACCAAAGAGATACATGCATCACAGTTACAGTGAATAGAAGGAGAGGGAATGAGTCACCCTGTGAGGCGCATCATACATCTGTATGAACTCATAGCTCTGCAGCTGGCCTTGCCTGGGGGGTGTGAAGTTATAGCCCTGCTCATTAGAGATGAGGTCACGCCTTTCGATTCAAACACGAAGCCCAAATCAAACGAAAACGTGTGAAAGAGCGTGTACACGCTGGAATTAGAATGCACAGGAGTGGATGAGAGAAAACAGACAGGTTGTGAGCGTCAACGGCGTCAAAATGTGTGTGYGATTAGATAGCTTCAAATCACATGCACTGGTAGCATATGCCAACTTAACTGTCACGAGAATCGATAATAAACAGTTGAGTTTGTTATGTTCGCTATGTAACTCTTGTGAATGATTATAGTGTGTTCCTTTTGACTCATCTTATATGTTCTAAGGGAGCCACCGTACCTGCCTGCTCTAAACAGTTTTGTTAGATCACCAATGTGAGGACAGTTGTAGCTAATACACCTAAGCAGTTTATAAATAATTTAGCCAGCCTCGTTTTTTCTACATTACAGTATTTTCACATCAAATCCGAGTTCTCCCGAGTTTCCCAGCCGTAGCCTGCTTAGGCTATATGCCTGTGACCTAAATTCTTTATAAACTGCTCGGTGTACTAGCCACAACTCTCCTTCGTGAGCTAACATAACAACTGTCAGCTAACATAACAACTGTTAGCGCAGGCAGGTGAGATGGATCCCGTAGGACATATAAGGTGAGTCAAAAATAACACACAACAATCATTCACAAGGGTTACATAGCGAAAATAACAAATAAAACGGTTTATTATGGATTCTCGTGAACTAAGTTGGCATACGCTATGCAGTACATGTGACAGTCTCTACTCTAGTGCAGACATTTTGACACGGCTCCTAACATAGAAGGAGCTGGAAGAGAAGCTGAACTGGTAGGCTAGGCACTTATTTTGAAAGATAGGAAAACATTAAGCAGAACGTATCGGGAGAGTTATTTAGATGTGTGTGTGTGTGTGTGTATTTGTGTGTGTGTGTGTATTTGTGCGCGCGTGTGTGTGTATTTGTGCGCGTGTGTGTGTTCGCATGCACTCTACTATGACGGTATGGACCATTGAAGATCTCATAGTGATCCTTTTTAGGATGTTCCAATTCCCTATAAAAGCAAGGCCAATGTTTCATCTTTAGATTCATTTAGTGCAATTATTTATCTTGTTTGACATTCTCAAAATGGACCCCTTTAATTAAAAAAGGTATACAACTGTAGTCAGTCAAGGCCCATCTAAATGTTTAAACATCAAGTGAAAGAATAAGGCCGTTAGACCTGAAGTTATGTCGTCAGGAAAACTTCACAAAGATTCCTCTCAGATTTACAGGCACTTACCTAGGAGCCTGAGTCGATATTCATAAACCAAGACCCCATCCACTATCACTGCTTGTAAATAAATAGAGATATGCCTCTTTTATAGACAGCATCAATTTTAAATATTACCACCAGCACAATTTTACCACACACATGAATATTTTACAGCACATTGTATTTTAGCACATTGAATCTTTCAGTTTCATGGCTGGCTCCATCGATTTGATCCCAGGCCCGTTATAAGACTCAGTAGGTATACTGAGTCTACAGGTTGGCTGCTGGTTGGCCAAATAATTTGGAGTTTAAATACCATAAATCCAATGTGTCATCGAGTAGACCCTCTCACCTGCACAATACACTTGTGACCATTTGCTACTTTTAATGACATTGCATTAGACTTAAAAAGTTTAGTTCCTGTCTCCAGAGATTCAATGTGGTGCGAATAGTCCAAGGAAAGTTTCCTCTACTGAACATTTTACATTTACATTTTAGTCATTTAGCAGATGCTCTGATCCAGAGAGACTTACGGTTAGTGGATTCATCTTAAAGTCATAGTAAGATAATTTTTCCTCAATAAAAGTAGCTATCAGCAAAGTCATTGCTGGCAAGAAAAGACGAGTGCGAGTGTTAGTCCAAACAAGGCAAGGGTGTTAGTTTATAACTTTTTTCAAAGATACTTTTGGACAGTGTCTTTGTTCACCTCTAAAGCATCCATCTCTCCAGTTTTGATATGCTTCACTTGCCATGAAAACGAGCCATTGAATCATGTTTGAAACGCTAAGTTTTGTATTTGCTTCGTTATGGCTGAAATAAAGTGTAACATCTGCATGTGTGACTGTGTTTAAGTGTCAAAACAACAATAATGAGAGAACATCGTAATGATCTGCCAATGGGCTTCCATATCACCATCTACAGGCTGTATGTTAGAGTTAATAGCTTTGATATTATGGGCCATTTTACAGTTCTCAACATGTTTAGCAAGAAAATGCCCCATCGATAATTTTGACATTTTATTTGTTCATGTCCGTGTTTAAGTGTTGTCCCATCAACAATGCTTATGATCGCTGACATTCCTTCACAGATTATGGTGTTGTCCTCGTTTGTGCCTGTTTGCTGATGGAAAGATTTCTTGGATAAAGAACTTTTCCTTTTACCTGGATGTTGCATAAGTCGTCACAGAGCTTTTATTATAGTCATGAGTTAATAATAATAAAAACGTTATTTGTATAGCGATTTTTAATACATGTGAACAGTGATGATTTTAGCATGTAAATCTTGGTGGGGCAAAAAAATTWAAAATACTTGGGATCAATCAAATGTATTTATATAGCCCTTCTTACATTAGCTGATGTCACAAAGTGCTGTACAGAAACCCAGCCTAAAACCCCACACAGCAAGCAATGCAGGTGTAGAAGCACGGTGGCTAGGAAAAACTCCCTAGAAAGGCCAGAACCTAGGAAGAAACCTAGAGAGGAACCAGGCTATGAGGGGTGGCCAGTCCTTTTCTGGCTGTGCCGGGTGGAGATTATAACAGAACATGGCCAAGATGTTCAAATGTTCATAGATGACCAGCAGGGTCAGCAGGATGTTGTGTTGTGTTGTGGCAGGATAAAGCCACAACACAACACAACACTAAACAATACATTAATTGCACTATAACGGTGAGAAACGGTGCCCACAAACTGCTAGGGCCTACAGTACAAAACCCTGTCCCAACAGCAGAGTCCCAACAGCAGTCCCAACACCTTACCACTGCTACACCTGGCTATCAGCRGAGCCTTATCTGGCAGCGAAACAATTCATTCAGCCTCATTTACTACCTTTAAAAAAAACACAGCTGAAACGGCTGACTTAAACAAATGTGGTTTCTACTGACAATTGAGATGTACAAATTATGGCATAAGGGGACGACAAGCGGCAGAGGCAATCCGTAATTTTGATKAGCGAGCTAGAATGGACGTAGTCAATATAACTATTTGTTAAGCACTCCTGAATGTACAGCAACATAATTCAGAACATGGTCCGTTCTTACAGTGTTCTCCCTGTACACCAAGTTAGAACCGTAGGATAAATAAAGGGGGCATATAAGCAGACAATGAAAGCTCTTACAACATTCAATGATTATGTTTCTCTAAAACAGGTTATTGGCTACATGTGCACCACCAAGTCAGAAGGGGGAAATAGACCAAATTATTAGGTTGAGGCACATGGGCTACTAACAGCTTACTACACAACATACACTTATTATTACTTTCTTAGCTACAGTATACATATCTCCCTGGCATACACTACATTTTTGGACTCACCTGTTGTTCTGTGCTCACTTCAACGTAATAAAAATATTCCAAAATATTCCAAAACATACATCTTGTTTTCAATATGTCACTAAGGTATAACTTCCTTTAGATATTTTTTTCGGGACTATCTGTTCATGCATGTATGACGCTGTTATTCAATGCATTTCTATGTGCTAATAGCAGTATGGATATATTCAATGTTTCATAACAAAAAAAACTCAATCAAACAGCTAATTGATTATTGATATCTGATATGACCATCTTAAAACATTTACATATGTTAGCTTAGTAGAACCCCCCCCCCCACCTAGCACTAATCAACAACCAACTTGACAGAGCTTGAAGAATTTGAAATAGAATAATGTACAAATATTGCACAGTCCAGGTGTGCAAAGCTCTTACACTTTGAATCGAGACTCCCTTTTTATTCATTATATTTCTATGACTGTAACACTAATGTATACTGGACTAGAGACTGAAAAGACATGGCTCCATCGAAGAAAACTGACTGTCTGTCTGTCTGTCTGACTGTCTGTCTTTTTTTTGCTCTCTGTCTCTCGCTCGCTCTCTCTTTCTTTCTCCCTCTCCCTGTCCCTCTCTCTGACATGCACTGTGAAATGCCTTTCTTCTCCAGGTGAGTCTGGTCTGATACCCAGGCCCTCTGCTCTTGTCAGAAGGCTCCCAGGCTATCCAGGCTCTCTCGGGGCCGTGTTTCACACACCAAATTGACGTCTCCGAGTGGAAATGACAGTTTCAGCAGGATTTGCCATTCTAAACCTCTTCAAACCCATGTGATCTCATCCATTCTGTCTCAGAGGGATTGGGTTGAAATGTACTGGAGCTTCAAAGCCAATGAACAGTGCCTGTGTGAATGAGGCTAAGATACTATCCTATCAGAAAAATACCAAAAATAAAATGCTGGCAATGTAAAACTGCCTTTTTGCTCTGAACAAAGACTAAGAAGTAGGAGGTATTGCCCGGGGATATTGCAACCGCATTCCTCAACCGTTTTGAAGAGAGAGACGTATAATGTTCTCAGAGAAATCAATAGGTACAGTACATTCATTTTCCTGTTTAGATGCCTGTCTGCTGTTTGCTTCATTTTGTTAAAACAACTCAGAAAAGAGATATAGCCACAAGCAATGAAAGAGATACTTTTCTCTGAAACTTGACTTTCTATTTCAATCTATGTGCAACTCTATTTTTGCTGTGATGCTAATGCACTGCAGTTGATTCTTGAAGTAAGAAAAAACACACCATGTACCTTACTTTATTAAATGCCCCAATAACGTGCCCCCTTAGTTTATCAAGGGTGAGTGATGATATAATTTGACACTACAGTGTGGAGGGGTGGGCTGTTCCCTCCCCAAAAGCCCCCTGCCTGCAGACATTTGAGTCCCCAAGTCTTTCAGAGACTACACATTACTCTTGGGGGTCTTAGTCACTGGCATAATGGATGGGGCCTGGTATGAAAGASGTGCACCTTTAGGGCTCTTCATGCAACCCTCCTATTCTCTCCAGCACACACTCTGTGAAGGCCCTCTTTCTCAGGCCTGCGAGTAGGGAGCCCTGTAATAGCCTCTAATTGATAGGGAGGTGTTAGGGTCTTTCTGCCTTAGAGTGAGGATTAAGTGTGTGTGTGTGTGTGTGTGGGGGGAGGGGGGTTAGAGCGGTTCTGGTTCGGTCCCATAATGACTCATTAATTTTGTGGTGTTTTTGTGGTGGTTGGCTCATTACGAGTCCACAGAGGAGCAGGAACAAAGCGCTCTGTAGGTAGGAGGTGATTGTAAATCGTTGGGGCTCTACACTTCCCAACAAAGGAAGGAACAGACCAGTGAATGGGACTCTGAGCAGATGCAATAGAAGTGACAGATGTAAATTGTAGAGAGTCTACAGTACCTTCAAGTGCTTTTGCTTTGTCCAACTTCAGATTTTAATTAGCTAGTTGGGTGTCTCATTTCAGATATGTGATGCCTGGTGTCTGTTTCTCTCCCCCAAAATTGAATATACTTTATGCAAAGAAGGGAAAAATGCACGTTTTCTATATGATTTACTTTCACACAAACACATTCAAATCAAATCAAAGTGTATTTATACAGTTTAGCAGATGTTATAGCGGGTGCAGCAAAATTCTTATGTCACTAGCTCCTAACAATGCAGTAACATGTCAATCAAGTCCACAACTAATAATAAATAATGCAATCTATATGTATTTACACACAATGTTCTAAGAATGGTATGTACAACAGTAGAAATATTAGTAATATATTAGATATATTAGAATCCAGTGTGTGTGTGATAGCTTGTGTGTATGTTTTGTGAGCGTGCATCACCTGGTAGATGGCTAGCGATGGCTGATCAACAGTCTGATGGTCTGGTAATAGAAGCTGTTTTTTAGTCTCTCTGTGTTTGCACTGATGCACCTGTACTGTCTCCGTCTGTCAGACACTGTGTGCTGTAAATGTCCTGGAGGGCAGGCAGCGTGCCCACAGTGATGCGTTGGAGGGCGAGGGGGTTGAGCTCGGTGCATTTGTTGTACCAGGCGGTGATGCTGCTCTTCAAAATGGCGAATATCTTCAGCCGGCTGAGGTTGTAGAGGCGCTGTATTTGCCGTACTAGTGGTGATGCAGCCTGACAGAATGGCACATTTCTTCATCCATCTGAGGTTGTAGAGGCGCTGTTGCGGTGTCAGTGTGGTGAGACCATTTCAGGTCCTCAGTGATGTGCACGCCGAGGAACTTTAAGCTTTTGGATTGGGGGAATGCTCCCTCTTCTGTCTCCTGTAGCCCACGATCTAGCCCACGATCAGCTCCTTAGTTTGGCTGATGTTGAGGGAGAGGTTATTTTCCTGGCACCATTTCACTTCCTGTATAGCTCAAGTGATTTCAGTTAAAGACTTTGCATAAGACCACACATACAAAGTCTCAGCTTATCAAAATTATGGTGTGATTTTCTTTAAAATTGTGTACCATAGGATGAATGGCGATGGCCAGATTGTCTTTCCTGGTTGTTCCTGGCTTCGTTGARGCCCTGGGGCCCACCCTAATCTTGCACTGACAGGTAACACATCCTACATCCAAATTAACACACTCACACACACACACACACGCCTGATATGTAACATTATTATACCAATGCTAAATTAAGAAACTGAGTCATTGCAACAGTCTCACTTTTGCCTGCATTTGTCCATATCTGACCATATCTGTCTCTGTGTCTGTCTGTTTGACACTTTCTGTTAATCACATACTCTACATGATTTGGTGTCATATTTTCATGTGATAAATGGTATGTATGCATTTTACCCATCATGCACCACTCCAAATGTATTATTTATGAACAGCTGCTATGTGCATCAGACTTCATCTGTTTTACTAGATTACATGAGAGCAGTAGAGCCCCAAGCCCTTATCCCTATATGTTCACTATACCACTATAACACCCTCTCTAAAGGAGAGGGAGAGAGAATGAGCGAAAGAAAAGAGAAGAGAGGGGAGAGAGAATGGAGAGGGGGAGAAGAGAGAGAGAGAGAATGAGAGGGGGAGAAGAGAGAGAGAATTGGAGAGGGGGAGAAGAGACGAGAAGAATGAGAGTGGGAGAAGAGAGAGAGAAGGAGAGGGGGAGAAGAGAGAGGAGAGATGGAGAGGGGGAGAAGAGAGAGAATGGAGAGGGGAGAAGAGAGATAGAATGGAGAGGGGGAGAAGAGAGAGAGAATGGCGAGGGGGAGAAGAGAGAGAGAATGAGAGAGGGGAAGAGAGAGAGAATGAGAGGGGGAGAAGAGAGAGAGAAGAATGGAGAGAATGGAGAGGGGGAGAAGAGAGAGAGAATGAGAGGGGGAGAAGAGATAGAGAGAGAAGTGGAGAGGGGGAAGTGAGAGAGAGAGAATGGCCCTTGCACCTGACCCATAACAGTCATTACCTGTTACATACATTACCTGTTACATACATGACCTATTACATACATTACCGTTACATACATTACCTGTTACATACATTACCTGTTTACATGCATGACATATTACATACATTACCTGTTACATGCATTACCTGTTACATACAATTACCTGTTACATGCATTACCTGTTACATACATTACCTTGTTACATGCATTACCTTTTACATACGTTACCAGTTACATGCATTACCTGTTACATGCATTACATGTTACATTACCTTTACATACATTACCTGTTACATACCCCCTCCCCCCCCCCCCCCCCCCGCAACTGGGATTTATGATAGCACTGTCAAGAAAATGAGGCGAAATGACATAGTAGATGACTTTAGCAGCAAATAATTTGATAGGCTGTTTAGTGGTGCTGCAGCAGCTGCTGTCGTTGCACGTAATAGGCTATAAAAAAGCCTGATAGCAATACCTGTCATTTGTTAATGGCTGACTTCACTGAAGAGCTTTTGTGGCCTTTAACATGGAGATAATAGAAGATGCAACATATTTTACAGCTTTTGCGTTGCATCCATAATTTCTCTCCAGAGGCCCCAGCATAACAAGGACAACACGCTGTGTGTGGTGAAGGAGAGGAGGAGACAGGACTGGGCTAGCCGAAGGATGGGAGGGGGGCTCTGTTGTATTCTATACCTAGATCTGCAACCTCTATACAGCCTCCCAGCTGTCTCCTTCTCCACAACCACATCATGTAAGACAAACTCACTGTAAAGACGAGTAGAACCTGCACCTTAGCGCTACTACACAACTGTTTACTCTCTGAAACATCAACATTACTGCTACCCTGTACCCAACATCTTGACACCCGGCTCTGTAAATACAAATGGTTTACAAGTGGTCGGTGGTGAGGAAATACTCTTGAGTTGAATTTGAAAACTCAGGCCTTGTTCTGCTGCGGGCGTGCACGTGCACGTGCCTGCATGTACTTTTAGCAGGACCGGTCATACATCAACATAATTCATTAAGAGCTCTCCCAGCACTAGTGCGGCTCCATAAACACAGGGGTTGAGGCCACGGCCGTTCTTTCATCTCACGGTGGAGAACTCTAAAGTCACCTCTCCTCACAGAGCTGATGAATGTCTACCATTCTGATGGCCTTACGGTGGATATGTCTGCCACTGCAGCCCCATCATGGAGCTAGAGTGTGAGACAGGACCGTTTGTTAGTTTTAGCTGTATCTGGTAGACATGGCTTAAATTCCACACTGAGGATATCAATCCTGTTAATTCAACACTTTGTAGAGTGGTTTTCATGTGTTACTAACGCCATCTATTATCAACACTATTAAGAATGTAATGCGATTTAAGTAGAGTACTCCAAGTGGATCATTTGTTGCACTATGCCATTAGAATTCATTCTCAGTTTAGGATTCAAATGATTAAACCATATGAGTCAGATCACTAAATGGGACACTTATATGACCGCGCACACACACGCGCACACACGCACACAGACACACACACACACAGACACACACACGTACACGCACATGGACACACAAGGACACACACACCTGATGCATTTGCATCTCTAAAAAGTGTCTCAGTTTGATCTCCAGCTCAGTTCGTCATGAGGGAACAGAAATATCCAGCACCAATCAGACCTTAATGAATAGGTTGATGAGTGCCAGGTAGGGCAGAATTAACAGACAGAGAGAAGTGAGACGAGGCAGGGTGGGAGGGAGGGAGGGAGGGATGGACACACAAGGACACACACACCTGATGCATTTGCATCTCTAAAAAGTGTCTCAGTTTGATCTCCAGCTCAGTTCGTCATGAGGGAACAGAAATATCCAGCACCAATCAGACCTTAATGAATAGGTTGATGAGTGCCAGGTAGGGCAGAATTAACAGACAGAGAGAAGTGAGACGAGGCAGGGTGGGAGGGAGGGAGGGAGGGAGGGAGGGAGGGAGGGAGAAGAGATACAGTCGAAAGGTCAGTGGAGCAGGACACATGTAGAAATTATTCTCTGCACTTCAAATAAAGAAGCTTTCTAATTCTGTCCGGTGAGATGATGGAATCGCCCTCACTTCAGGGGTGAGGCTCAATTATTAGTGTCCAAATGCGGATACACGGGGTGACTGAAAAAGAGAATGGAGCGAGAGAAAGAGACAGAAGAGAGAAGGAGAGCTAGAGATGTGAGCAACCGCTCGCCTGGGCCAGAGCATATTGAGGGCAGCAGGTGGAAGAGTGGCACAGTTAATTAAACCGCCGGCCTTAATGTCTGGGCCTGTCACTCCAGGGAGAGCCGAGCTGAGCCACGGCCAGAGCTGCCAGCCACAGAGCTGGGTCCAACCCAACCGCCCGCCCCCGCCCACCAGGCCACATGTCAGACAAGCCCCACGCCATGCCCCTACACCCCTGCCTGTACCCCTGGCTCACCACCCCTGTGCCCCCTTAAGCACTCCTTACACCCCCTGCCTCATCTGTTGTTGTTCTCCTGTTCCAAAGCATCTGTAGCCCGCCTCTAGACTTCCAGCCTCGCAGTGTAATCTGTCTGCGCTCAATAATTAATGTAGTGTTCAGACTGTACACTGTGCTGTACGTCTGGAGTAGTAGGGGATGTTCTGATGTTTCTATCAAGGCCGTCTTAAGCAGCTTGTGAATCAAGACGTTATCTGATAAAAATTCTGTTTCATGCCAAGCGCAGGCTTGACTTTCATCAGTGGTTAGTTTGGAGCCGCTGCAGTACAGTACAGAACACATACCGTAGATCCCAGCTTCTGGACTCAAGTGGAGCTAATCCACAATAATACTATCTGTCGCAGATTTACGACATGGCTTGGAACACGCCGTACATGTCGGCCATGGAGATGAAACTAACGTAGAGAAAACTATGGTATTATACCTTCATGTTGGACAKTATAGCTGTCTTGATTAAGAGAGAACAAGAGAGGGGGGGGGGGTTGAGAGAGAGAGGTAACGAGGGCGGGCGGTGTTGTTTGGCTAATGTTTTATCAGGGTACACTATATCACCCTGGATTGCTTTGTCAATAACCTGCCCACTCGGTGGCGAGCCCGAATCTCAGATTGTCAGACTGACTGACAGGCAGGAGATGGCAGATAATTCAAAGAAATTGGAAGTGTGAAATCTTTAAGGGCCACTTCTTAACACAGCAAATGCCAGGGTATCTTCCCATCAGCGCCTGCTCTCACAAGCCGCAGCATTGTTAACGGTGGCCTGTCTGTCCATCAATCCTGCTTCAGGAGGGATTTATCTACTTATCTCTGCCTCCTACCTCCTGCCTGGCTGCTGTGTGTGTGTGTGTGTGTGTGTGTGTGTGTGTGTGTGTGTGTGTGTGTGTGTGTGTGTGTGTGTGTGTGTGTGTGTGTGTGTGTGTGTGTGTGTGTGTGTGTGTGTGTGTGTGTGTGTGTGTGTGGGCAATGTGGGACAAGGCTCGGTATGTTGAGGAATGAACATACTGTTCATAGCCTTGTTCATAGCCTTGTATATAGCCTCATTATTGTTGGTTAAAAACTTGTAAGTAAGCAAT
The DNA here is from genome assembly GCF_002910315.2 of Salvelinus sp. IW2-2015. Classification (NCBI taxonomy): domain Eukaryota; kingdom Metazoa; phylum Chordata; class Actinopteri; order Salmoniformes; family Salmonidae; genus Salvelinus; species Salvelinus sp. IW2-2015. Next base: position 6,213,932 of record NC_036855.1, read on the forward strand.
TCACGGTAAGGTGTACACCTGTTGTGTTCGGCACGTGACAAATACAAATTTGATTAAACTGAAAATAAATTTGGCTCCATATTATTCTGTGCTTAATTGAGTAATAAGTTATTATCTGACCTAGGCTTTGTGTGTATGTAATGACATGTACTGTATGTGTAACTGATAGATACCCCAGTAAGACTTTCTCTCGGTAATGGGATAAGATTTGTTGTTTGGTTGATTCATTCATTCAGTCATTCAATCACTCAGTCTTATGTTTTAATTTGTCTTGTTTAGGACCCAGAGGTGGCACCACAGGTTCAAAAGTGGCGTGGCAAAATTCGTATACGTCTTTTCTGGRGCAGTTAAAGTTATTTCTGATCTCATGATCTGGTCAGGTAAAACTCTGGGTTCTATTCATTGGCTTTTACAAAAGATAGCTTACYTTTTCATCTTTGCTATGACTATAGCGCTGGGGGTTTTCTTGTCGGGTCATGTGAATAGGAAACACTMCTGACCTAAGGTGGATCAAACCCTTTCAAACTATCACAAACCTTATTATTCATTCTGAATCTGATATCAAAAGAGCCAGAGACAACAACTTCAATGAACAACCCTTACAAAAATGTCCTACCGGAATCCTGCAGGAATTCAACCGGCTCAACCATACTCTGTAGTTTAGTGAACTACTATAGCAGKCCTGAGCATTATGCAAACAATGTCTACAATGTCTTTAAATATTCATTCCACTCTATACAAACACAATGTTAAGCAGTGGAAAAATAGAAATGACAGACAGGTTTCAATGTAGAAAAGTATTCAAATGTTATGTCATAAAACCTTGTCCATCTAATTAAAGTGCTCTTCTGCAATTATTCATTCTGTAAGATTCATGTAAGGCAGGGTTACATTTAACACTATACACAGTAGGCTTTGTAACAAGGCAGGTTTACATTTAACACTATACACAGTAGGCTTTGTAACAAGGCAGGGTTACATTTAACACTATACACAGTGGGCTTTGTAACAAGGCAGGTTTACATTTAACACTATACACAGTAGGCTTTGTAACAAGGCAGGGTTACATTTAACACTATACACAGTAGGCTTTGTAACAAGGCAGGGTTACATTTAACACTATGCACAGTAGACTTRATCATCAAATCAAATCAAATGTATTTATTAAGCCCTTTTAACATCAGCAAATGTCACAAAGTGCTTATACAGAAACCCAGCCTAAAACCTCAACAGCAAAGAATGCAATTGGAGAGGCACGGTGGCTAGAAAAAACTCCCTAGAAAGGCAGGAACCGAGGAAGAATCCTACACCGGACCAGGTTCTGAGGGGTAACCAGTCCTCTTCTGGCTGTGCCGGAAGGAGATTATAACAGTACATRGCCATTAATGCCAGATCATTCTTCAAGATGTTCAAACGTTCATAGATGACCAGCAGGGTCAAATAATAATCACAGTGGTTGTAGAGGGTGCAACAGGTCAGCACCTCAGGAGTAAATGTCAGTTGACTTTTAATAGCTGAGCTTTCAGAGGTCGAGACAGCAGGTGTGGTAGAGATGGAGAGCGAGAGAGAGAGCGAGAGAGAGAGCGAGGAGAGAGAGCGAGAGAGAGAGCGAGAGAGAGAGTGAGAGAGAGAGAGTTGAAAACAGCACATCCAGTGAATAGGTCAGGGTTCCATAGCCGCAGGCAGAACAGTTGAAACTGGAGCAGCAGCACAACAAGGAAGCACGTCTGGTGAACAGGTTAGGGTTCCATAGCCACAGGCAAAACAGCAGAAACTGACCAGGTGAAAAGTTAGTTTTATGTGTAAGTCATAAAACCACTAACATTGTGTCGTTGTCCTCGTCTCCATCTGGCCAACCTGAGGTTGGTTCCCTGGTGCTGACTGTAGGAACTGATTGCTTGTAAAAATCCATATATTCAATCATTAAATAAACTACTTTGAACATTTTAATTGAAAATAATATCTCCCTTTTCATGACATAGATTTCATTGAATGTCACTCATTCTATTATAATCTATTCTAACCAAACATGCATTASCARTTCATATCAGTAGGTGTCACTATGCACTAGCTAGTCAAAAAAGAGTGATGCCAAGATTCCTGCCTGTATCTATATTTGTGAATGTTATGGTGGGGCTAAAATCCTTAAATTCTCTCTTTTTGCATTAGCCATCCATCTGTTCTGGTTGGGAAAACGTGTTCATATTATCCGTGTAGACTGCTCCGYAGCGGAGCAGTCTACACAGTTGACAGTTGTCTTTTAAGACAGTGAAATATGCGCCAAAAACATTTCACTAGCAGTGGAAATAAAATACTATGCCAACATTACTGGCCTAGCAGGAGCAGATCGTTTCATGTTCTTTATCATGTGTTAATCACATTTATTCAGTGAGTCAAAATTATTAATGTTAGCTGCTGGCTGCATGGTTGCATCAACCTTGCTGGCTAATGTTAGCAGGCTAGCAATCTAGCTAGGCTACTACATTTAACATTAGTAATTTTGTTAGCTAGTTTTAGAGGACTACTAAACTGCTTTTATTAAATGCTTTTATCTTTAAACATGTTTATGAAAGTGTGATTCACTCTCTAGAGGAGGCAACAGCAGGCGGGAGAGGATGGTGAGATTGTCAAAATTGTGGCTATATCATAAAAATCTCATGATTCCACAAAAATGTCCTTTTGGTCTTAAAAACCTCCTTGTGTACTGTGACACGTTTGCTCCAACTCTTCAACAGACAGTGACTCTGGGTCGCAAATTAATACAAGAAATACTCTTTAAATATCAGAAAACAAACATATTTTACATAGCGTTTAAAGATAACCATCTTTGTGTACCCTTCTTCTAATTTCGTAAACCATACTATCTAACTGCTGTAGCCTCAGCCAGAAGCAAGGATATGCATATTCTTGGTATCATTTGAAAGGAAACACTCTGAACTTTGTGGAAATGTGAATTGCATGTAGGAGAATATAACACAATAGATCTGGTAGAAGAAAATACAAGGAAATAAACAWACGTTTTCTGTTTTTTATTGTTGCTGCATCATCTTTCAAATGACCAAGAACAGCCAAACATACAGATAGGATGCTGTGGATGATTTGAATGAAGAACATAAGATGGCAACAATAGCTGAGCAAAGTTTTAGACAGATAACTTCAAAAATGAGCGAGCTACATGACATTGAGCATGACATTGAGCATGAAGTCACCCAGGTGTCCCACACAAATGTACCCAAATGTACCCAAGTGGCCGAATTGGTACAGTGATACATTTTGAAGGAAAGAACTATATACAAAATACATAAATGCTATTCTAACACACCCCCCCAACAACAACAAAAATATATATGAAAAAATAATAATTTTTTTTAAATTAAAATAATAATAAACAAACAAATAACAAGGGTAACTATTTACACATTTTCTATTTACAATATTGTGAAGACCCTCAGTCCTCTACACAATATTGTGCTGCTGGTGCCATGGCTAATAGCAGTCTCTTTCTGCTGTAAAGCAGAGGCTTACTGAACAGGTGSTKCAGGTGATGGGGCATTTCCTGTGACAAAGGGCACAACGACGTCWCCCTACTGTGCCCTTTKTGCCCTGAGGCACATTCATGCCTGCAGAGATGAATCTGGGCAGGTGAACACCACTGGTTGGAGCAGAAGGGACAGAAGGTGCTGCAGTGGACCTGCTGTAGCTAGCAAGCTCCTGGATGAGCAGCTCCCTGATGGCTAGCTGTGAGATGGGGGGCTGTCCACAGCTCTTGGCCATTTCCTTCTGGAGGATGAAGGAATTCACCACAGTAATATCAATGAAATGATAGAAAAATGCCTTGTACCATTTCATGGTCTTGTGGAGAACATTGTAGTATCCTATCAGCGCATCTGACAGGTCCACACCTCCCATGCTCTTGTTGTAGTYCTTCACAGCAGCTGGAATGGGGACATTTTTTGTTGTCCATGCCCCGGCACCGTCCTTCACACGCATGACGACGTGATCTCCACTGAAGGACTTGTGGATACTGGAGCACATGACCACCTCTCTGGTATCTATCCACTTCACAAACAGCAGGCCATCTTCACGGATCCATCGCATGGTACCCCGCTCAGCCCGCTTAGGCATGTCATTCACCTTTGTCTTCGGGAAAATCCCACCCTGTTGGTACGAATGGTGCCACAAGCCCACACCTCCCGCTTCCTCAGCTCTGTAACCAGGGTAGGGCTTGTGTAGAAGTTGTCCACAAACAGTTTGTAGCCCTTCCCCAGCAGTTGAAAATCCAATAACTCCATAACGGAATCATAACTCAGTCCATTACCGGTAGCAAAACTGTTTTTCCCCTCATAAACGAAAAAGTTGCAAGTGTAGGCACACACAGAATCAGCCAAAACAAACAGTTTGTAACCCCATTTGGTTGGTTTGTTACGCATGTATTGTTTGAGGCTGATTCTGGCCTTTGAGGYTACCATTCTCTCATCGATGGACAGGTTCTGGGCGGGCTGAAAATAGGTCTTGCAGGCCTCAACGATGCTTGGGTAGAGAGGTTTGATTTTGCAAAGCCTATCAAACCCATCAACTTCTGGGTCACTGATGTGGAGCGCCCGTGAGATAGTCAGAAACCTTTTAGAAGACATGACAGTCATGGGGAAAGGCAGTTGATAGAGAGCTGACGTTTTCCAGTAGTCCCTTAGAGTTTTCAACTTCACCAGCCCCATGTAAATGACCATTGAAAAGTAGCAGAAAAGGTCTGACATGGAAATGGTCTTCCATGCCTCTTTCTTTCCTGCCTGCTTCTTAGCCCC